>NC_062521.1:31471210-31476210 GCF_022655615.1 Tachysurus fulvidraco | reverse complement strand
ATGTACAAGGCTCTTAATGGTTTAGCTCCCATGTATCAAATACACTAATGCACTATAAATAGACAACATAATGTACTATTACACTATAACCACACTACATAGAGCACTAATACACTATAAATACAATACATAGTGCTCGAATAGACTATAAACACACTGCATAGTGCATAATATACTACTGTATAAACATGATACATAGTCCACAAAATCCCCTATAAAGACATCGCATAGTGCATTAATACGCAATTAATACATTGCATAGTGTATTAATACATTATAAAAACGCTGCATAGTGTACAAATGCACTATAAACACAATACATTATAAATACACTAAATAGTGCACAAAATCCCCTATAAAGACATTGCATAGTGCATTAATATGCTATTAATAAAGTACACTGCATAATGCACTAATACATTATAAATACGCTACATAGTGCACTAATAAAATATACACATGCTAAATAAAGCACTAATTCACTATATATGCATTACATAGTTCACTAGTACACTATAAACACACTACATAGAGCACTAATACACCATAAATACAATACACAATGCACTATTACACTATAAATACACTACATAGTGCAATAGTACACTATAAACACACTGCATAGTGCAATAATACACTATAAACACACTGCATACTGCACTAATACACTATAAGGGCACGGAAAAATGCACTTTTAAACTATAAATACCCTGCATAGTGCACTAATGCGGTATTAATGCACTATACAGTGCATTGTATTGTGCTATGTACAGTTATGTACAGTGCTATGTACAGCTATGTACAGTGCTATGTACTGTATTTATAGTGTATTAGTGCACTATGTACTGTATTTATAGTGTATAGTGCACTAATACACTATAAATACAGTACATAGTGCAATAAAACACTATAAACACACTGCATAGTGCACTAATACACTATAATTACAATATATAGTGCACTAATACAATATAAAGACAGTGCACTAATACACTCTAAATACAGTACATAGTGCACTAATACACTATAAATACAGTACATAGTGCACTAATACACTATAATTACAATATATAGTGCACTAATACACTATAATTACAATATATAGTGCACTAATACACTATAAATTCACTGCATAGTGCACTAATACACTATACTGTAAACACACTACATAGTGCACTAATACACAATAAAAACACTGCATAATGCAGTAATACACTATAAACACACTAAATAGTGCACTAATGCACTATAATTACATTAAATTGTGCACAAATACATGCACAAACTATAAGGGCACAGAAAAATGCACTTTTAAACTATAAACACACTGCACAGTGCACTAATACATTATAAATACACTACATAGTGTAGTAATACACCATAAATACAATACATAGTGCACTAATACACTATTAATGCACTGCACAGTGCACTAATACACTATTAATGCACTGCACAGTGCACTAATACACTATTAATGCACTGCACAGTGCACTAATACACTATTAATGCACTGCACAGTGTGCTAATACATTAATAGTGTATTAATAATGTATTAATAATACATTATTAATACACTAGATTGTGCACTAATACGCTATTAATACACTGCATAGTGCCCTAATAAATTATAAATACGCTACATAGTGCACTAATAAAATATACACATGCTAAGTAAAGCACTAATTCACTAAATATGCATTACATAGTTCACTAGTACACTATAAACACACTGCATAGTGCATTATACATTATAAACACACTACATAGAGCACTAATACACCATAAATACAATACATAATGCACTATTACACTATAAATACAGTACATAGTGCAATAATACACTATAAACACACTGCGTAGTGCAATAATACACTATAAACACACTGCATAGTGCACTAATACACTATAAATACAATACAAGGTGCAATAATATAAGTTTTTTATTTTTGTGTGTCTAATGAATATGTTATTATATGTAATATAGGTGATATTACACACAAACACACACACACACACACACACACACACACACACACACACACACACACACACACACACACACACACACACAGTGTGCTCTAATTTAAACCCCTCTCTGGCTGATGGACCAGTGGGTTAAGGTTTCATTAGTCTGTACTCATTTACCCCTGTAGTCCCTATGTTTTTCCCTCTCTGTCCTCTTTGTGTTTTCCTGTCACTTTGCATTCCAGAATTGTGGACATACACAACAACAAAGACACACACACACACACACACACACACACACACACACACACACACACACACCAACACACACTAACACACAGACACTAAAACATGCCGGAACTTTGTGTATGTTTCCACATTTATTTCTGTAAATATAAATTTAAATCCTCTATAAACACGAGCACAGCTCAAAAGATCAGAGAAAACATGTTATATACATGACTCGTGAGCTATGAAATCCTTACGTAGTGTATATGTACATAACCAAATAAACAAATGTGGGTATAGAACTGGATTTTGTGCTTTAACCTCTCACAGTCTGTTTGGTAAATAAAAGCTCAGCAGCAGCCTTTCAAAGGTCACACACTACACACACATTCCTAAAGCAGAGGAGTTTCCACAAAGGAAAAGAGAGACCGTGTGTGTGTGTGTGTGTGTGTGTGTGTGTGTGTGTGTGTGTGTGTGTGTGTTTGAGTGAGTGAGTGAGTGAGTGAGCCCAAAAACAGCCTGAGACTCACAGACAGACAGACAGACACAGACAGACAGCCAGAAACAGAAATGTCAGCCATGTTGTTTAAAATATTATCTGATCTCCTCCCGGCTCTTTTTCTAGCCAGACAGATATCATGAGGCAGAAACATAAAGTAATATATGAAGCAGAACCGGTTCCTTCTCACCTTTTTTCCCCTCACTCCCACCGTGTGCCGTGAAAGCGTTCTAGATCCTAACCAGGTCCTACAGGGCCGCCATTTTGCTTCCTTCTGTCCTCGATAAAAGAGACTGTCCTCCGTATCAATATTCATGGGCCGCTCTGACGTCCGCTCTCATCACACACACACACTCAGACACACACATGCTCAGACGCACACATGCACTCACGCAACCCAGAGCACGTCGTCGACGCCTGCATCCGTGCACCAGCGTGTGAGTGAATGTGTGTGAGTGTGTAAAGTGTGTGTCAGGGTGAAGGTGGCCGAAGAGGGTACAAACAGCAGAAATATCTCTCTGTCTATATCTCGGCTGAACCTCCAGCACACAAAGGGCCGAGCTTCTTCTCCCTCTTTCCCTCCTTCCCTCACTCCCTCCCTCTTTTTTTTTAGCTGTACACAATAGTGCACACTTCTTAGGCTGCATGGAAGCAATGGAGTGGATTGTACAGCTTGGTGGAGGAGGGGAATCCCTCAGTGCTGAAGTCAGACTGAGAACACACACATATAGTTTTACACACGCGCGCACACACACACACACACACACACACACACACACACACACACACACACACACACACACACGCACACACACCATCCCCCAACTGCAGCCAGGAAATGGAGTGACTCAGTAATAGTGAAATATCTCTCTCTCTCTCTCTCTCTCTCTCTCTCTCTCTCTCTCTCTCTCTCTCTCTCTCTCTCTCTCTCTCTTTTGTCCCTATTATTCCACTACACGTAACTCCACCCACCACTTAACAATAGTGCATGTTAAATTTCCAACCGTGTGTCACTGTCTTATTTTCTGAGACCAGTTTTGGAGGAATTCGCATGTGACCAAACAGGAAGTGGCTTTAAACACAAACTCATGAGAGAAACTTTCATTTCCTCTCTCACCCATTTCATCTTTAAATCTTTTGTTATGTCATCAACTTCCATTTTGTGTTCTATATTAAACTTTGGCAAGCGTGTTGGAACTGAAAAAAGGCTCTTGTTGGTAGTAAGAGTTATTACTATTTATTAAAAGTTAAAAGAAAACTATTCTTTGATCTGAAGTAGATTTTCATAAACCAGAAATTAAATGAGATTCACAAAATAAACCAGAAACTAGGACTAGACCTGTGCTTATGTTCTCCTGCCATGAAACAGACTGGAATACAATAAAGACATTTTTTCAGGCACACAGTCTTGTTTCTAACACACACACACACACACACACACACACACACACACACACACACACACACACACACACACACACACAGCTGTTTGCTGACTTTTGATCTATTCACTGATGTAAAAATGTTACACAGAATATTTCAACACAGTTCTACATACAAAACCCAAACTAATATAAAAGTCTATTACATCTGTGTGTGAATCTCAGTGTTAGTGACCAGAGCAATAATAATCAAAACTGTGTGTCTACTGTGTGTTTACATATTAAACTTATATACAGTGTTACATTACAGACATAATCACATACTCACATACTCACATAATCACATAATCACATAATCACATACTCACATAATCACATACTCACATACTCACATACTCACATAATCACATAATCACATAATCACATACTCACATAATCACATACTCACATAATCACATACTCACATAATCACATACTCACATAATCACAATCACATACTCACATAATCACATACTCACATAATCACATACTCACATACTCACATAATCACATAATCACATACTCACATAATCACATACTCACATAATCACATACTCACATAATCACAATCACATACTCACATAATCACATAATCACATAATCACATACTCACATACTCACATAATCACATAATCACATAATCACATACTCACATAATCACATACTCACATAATCACATACTCACATAATCACATACTCACATAATCACATAATCACAATCACATACTCACATAATCACATAATCACATAATCACATACTCACATACTCACATAATCACATAATCACATACTCACATACTCACATAATCACATACTCACATAATCACATAATCACATAATCACATAATCACATACTCACATACTCACATAATCACATAATCACA
>NC_062521.1:31448710-31463710 GCF_022655615.1 Tachysurus fulvidraco | reverse complement strand
CAGTCCCACTTCCATCTATTCCACCGATCCTACATCAGTCTCACAAACATCTCTGTCACTCCTGACTTCCTCATTCATACAATCCCATTTCTCCTCCTTCAGTAGCCTGTTGTACACTTTCTCTAAATCCACGAACACACTTTATGTCTTCTTCAACATTATCAAAGCAATATGGCATCTCTGGAGATCTTCCTTGGCATGAAACCATACTGTTGCTCACAGATCGTCACCTCTTCTCTCAGCCTAGACCCCACTATTCTTTCCCAAACCTTCATGATGTTACTGCTGGTCTGCACATCTCCATTATTATTACATTTTTGTACCAGTACACTTCTTCTCCACTCCACTTCTAAACACAGTCTCCTTGCTTGTCAGCACATTTCCGTTGCATCCTTGATCACCATAACCTGAATCAGACCTCTCTTCCAGCTCGGTCTCACCAAGTGCTTTTCTCCTTCCTCAGTATGCAATTTCTAATACAGCTCTCCATACATCTTTTTCTTAGACTTTGCCACATTTCTCTTTAACTCGTGCCACATCTCCTTGTACTCCTGTCTACTTTCTTCATCTCGTTGACTGTCCATATATTTTTTTGTCAACCTCTGTCAAGCACATATCCTTCTGTAGATCTGTACATTCGTTCACAGTACACACACGTCTGTAAATCACTCCACATTACTACTTACTTAACTTATTTAAATCTTGTACAAACTGTATATCCTGCACTTGCTACTGTTGCACTCTGATTAGGACCTAAACTGTATTCTGTTGCCTTGTACTGGTAGATGTGTAATGACTATAAAGTTGAATCTAATCTAATCTAATCATGCTTTCCTGTACTTCCTTATCCCACCACCAATTCTCTTTCCTCTGTCCAGATACCTGTCCCCTCTGTTCCCTTCACCAAAATGCCTATTGAAGTCTGTTCCAATCACCATTCTATCTTCCTTGGGTATACTTTCCACCACATCTAACTCATTCCAAACATCTTCTTTCTTCTAAACCACACACCCCACTTATGGGAGTGAGGACTTTTATCAACAGGAGACTTTTATCTCCTTTAATTTCCAGTGTCACAATCATCACTCTCCTTCAGGATTTACCCCTACACCATTTCACTTCCCATCTGCACTGTGGTAGAACAGTTTGAACCCACCTCAGATGCTCCTGGCCTTACTCCCCTTCCACTTGGTCTCGGAAACAAAGCATGTCCACACTGGCCTCCAACCACCTCCACACTCCTCCTACCCTTCCTCCTCTCCTGCTGCTTTCCCAACAAGTAGCACAGATCCCACAAGTAACCTGCTGGCCAACAGTACCGGTGGCAGTTGTTGGTAACCCGGGTCTCGACCGATCCCATACTTTATTTGCACAAGTTTTACACCGGATGCCTTTCCTGATGCAACCCACCCCATACAATCTTTATTCTGTATTTACATATAAAATAAAACAAGTAAACAAAATTGAATTGACATAAAAATTATAAGTAAATGATTCTATTATTACACACACACACACACACACACACACACACACACACACACACACACACACACACACACACACACAAACACACACACACACACACACACACACACACACACACACACACACACACACACACACACACACACACACACAAACACACACACACACACACACACACACACACACACACACACACACACACACACACACACACACACACACACACACAGTGATGGTGGGATTCATTCGGACTCTAATACACTCACCATAAAGACCAAAGAGACTCGTTAAGGTCACACTACAAGCCCTAATTACTCTGCATTGTTCCTGTGTGTGTTTGTAGTACTAGTAATAGGCAGTATGTGAATAAAGCTCTGTAAAGCTCTGTATCTGCCCCAGCAGTAGGTGGAGTTATACTGTAGAATTGTACAAAGCTCCACCTACTTTTAGTCACAGTGGGTCGATCTCAGATTTGATTCTCCTTATTTAATTTTGTAAGTTAATTTCGACCCCACCTTTTTTGAGAGTCTCTTCTTTCTGGCCACGCCCACTTTGTGACTGTACTCCACTTCAGAGCTCTCTCTTTCCCACATTCACGAAGCAGGACCCTGCTGGGGCATTTATAGAGCTTTACAGGGCTTTATTCACACTCTGCCTATTATATACTAACTCACACACACACACACACACACACACACACACACACACACAAAGAGCCTCAGGGCTACAGCATGTGCTGTGATCACCTGTTCCCCTGACCCTCTGTGTGTGTGTGTGTGTGTGTGTGTGTGTGTGTGTGTGTGTGTGTGTGTGTGTGTGTGTGTGTGTGTGTGTGTGTGTGTGTGTGTGTTTGTGTGTGTTTACTGAAAGTTGATTAGAGCATAAACTGAAGAAATGTAAAATGTTTTGAAGAAAAATCAGGTTCTGGATGATTCCTATTTCTGCTAATAAATTTTCATTTTATGTATCATGGTTGTAAAAACAATTTCAGTAGGTGCATTTCCCTAACTAACACACACACACACACACACACACACACACACACACACACACACACACACACACACACAGAGTGCTATTTAGTGACTCTTCTCTTAGCTTTTGTTCCTGTGTAAAGGAATTTTAAGATGTTAAAATCTGTTGATTTTTCTTGTTTGTAGATTTAATGGGAAAAAAAACTTTAAGTTTGCAAAATTCTTATTTAAGGAGGTAGAAACGTCTGACACACAAACATCTGACACACAAACATCTGACACACAAACATCTGACACACAAACATCTATCATGTAAACAAATATAGACATGGGGTATCGATCCTGCTTTTTTAAGTCTTTCTTATTTGACTGAATTTGATGTGGAAGTGGAATAAAATCATTCTGCCCTTGTTTTCCTCACAGCTGTAAGAGAGACAGAGAGGGGGGGGGGCAGAGAGAGGGGGTTTGTGTTTAATCAAGCCTGAGACGTGATGACCCCACTGCCCTCTGTGCTCTATAAACTCTTTGTTCTGGAGAAAAGAGGGAGTGAAAATGCCCCCCTCTGCTCACCTGTCAGTAATCAGCCAATAAGCTAATCTTGATGACCAGAAAGGTCAAAGTTCATGTGTGTCAAGCGTCCTGGAATACAAAAACAGGCAAAAACAGTGAGTGAGTGCATGAGAGTTTAACTGAACAGTAAATAAAGATAATCCATAATGCTTTATTTATCATCAGCAAATTTATAAAGGAAACTGTCACACTGAAACTCTGTACAAAATTACACACATGCACCCCCCCCCACACACACACAAAACAAATGAACATTTGTTCTATAAAGTAAAGTGATGAAGAACAAGTAATGGAAACGTTTATATTTTATATTTAACACTGCCCTCTAGTGGTCACCTGTATTTAATACATTATTACTTTTTACCCCTAAAGCTGCTGAGTTCTGGTCTCTGATTGGACGTCAGGTGTTGATTAATTCTCTCTAACAGCAGCTCTGACTGTAGTTCTGTGTGTTCTGGTCTCTGATTGGACGTCAGGTGTTGATTAATTCTCTCTAACAGCAGCTCTGACTGTAGTTCTGTGTGTTCTGGTCTCTGACTGGACGTCAGGTGTTGATTAATTCTCTCTAACAGCAGCTCTGACTGTAGTTCTGTGTGTTCTGGTCTCTGATTGGACGTCAGGTGTTGATTAATTCTCTCTAACAGCAGCTCTGACTGTAGTTCAGGTTTATATTAATGTACTGACTCTGATATGGTTTCCATAGTAACAGCTCCTTCATAAGGAGATGTGTGTGTATGATGTAGTGAAGGAGTCTCCAGTGTCAGTGCTGTGTATCAGTCAGAGGTGAAGCTGGAACTTGATGTTCTCCACATCTTCAGGACAGAACAGTTTACACTTCTTTGCTTTTCTATGACAACATGACAAGATGAGATTTATATTTTATGTTTTTTTTTTTGTTTTGTTATGGGTTTTTTTTTTGTCTTATTAGCTTTAGCAAGTGAGAACAGAAATGAACCTGTTTACAGAAAAGTAAATGTAAATACAAACAGATAAAAACAAACAGCTGTGGTACTTTAAACGACTACATCCGACTCGACGTACTACACGGCGAGAATCTGCTGTGTCTTTGTTTTCATGGAAACGTGGCTCAGTGTCCCAGACGCCGCCATTCAGCTAGATGGATCACCTCGTTTTGTGCCGACAGAAATGCAGCTCTGTGGTGTTTGTGTTTACATCAACACAGAATGGTGTAAGGACTCTCTGCTTGTTTCTAGTTACTGCTCATCGCTAGTGGAGTTTGTGACTGTTAGATGTAGGCCATTTTATTTACCACAGGAATTCACCACAGTGTTCACTGTCGGTGTTTACATTCCCCCTGGCGCTAATGCTAAAGAGGCTCTATGTGAACTATATGGGGCTATTAGCGATCTACAGAATGTTCACCCCGACTGACTGTTTATCGCTCTGACAGTGCTCCCAAAATAACAATAATAATAATAATAATAATAATAATAATAATAATAATAATAATAATAATAATAATAAACAACTTTATTTTCTATAGTGCCTTTAAAAGTAGCATTTCATTAACTTATCTAACTTTCAGTAGATTTAAAGACACTAAGGGATTCTGCTTGCCTAATCCAAACAGGCAGGAATACCAGAGTCTTGGAGCTACAGAACAAAATGCCCTTTTACACAGAGATATTAAACGGGTATCTGGGACGATTAAAAGGCCAGTTTCCGAAGGCCGGAGAGCACACACAGGTGTGTGGGGGGCTAAAAGCTCAGTAAGGTAGTGAGGAGCCAGACCAGCCAAAGCTTTGTAGGTAAGCATAAGAACTTTAAAATCCACCCAAAATCTGACAGGGAGCCAATGTAAGGACTCCAAGACTGGAGAGCTGTGATCACTTGTCCTGGTTCCAGTCAGGATTCGGGCGGCTGTAATTTATTTAGAGACCCCCACCCAGAGCTAGAGGAAGTGTCTTGGGAGAGGGAAGTCTGGGCATCCCTGCTTAGACTGCTGCCCCCACAACCCGGTCCCGGATAAGCGGTAGAAAATGGATTATTATTATTATTATTATTATTATTATTATTATTATTATTATTATTATTATTGTTGTTGTTGTCGTTGTTACTGTTGTTGTTGTTGCTATATTTTTTGCTCTGCACAATAACAACTTTATTATGATGTTATTTGCAGTAACTCTGACATCTTGTGGTGTGTTGTGGGTGGTGCACACTAACACTGCCCCCTGGAGGTGCTTTGTAATTATTAAAGTGTTTGTAAAGTAAGTTCAGATGGTCTGCCTCTCATTAATTATTTTTTCATTTTTTTCTCAAATACTCTCTCTCTCTCTCTCTCTCTCTCTCTCTCTCTCTCTCTCTCTCTCAAACACACACACACCTTACTTTCTCAATGTTGTACATTGTTAGAGCTGAGTGTAGAGATTCTTGGGTCCTCATGATCTTGAGTGATCACGAAAGTGACACAGAGACAAAGAGTTTATTCACAAGTTTGAGTAAAGGATACAGAACTCGGCTAGTTAAATTAATGTGAAAGAATCTGGGACAGGAACAGGGACGGTGACAGTGACAGAGACAGTGAAAGTGAAGGGGACAGTGAAAGGGACCGGGACAGTGACAGGGACAGTGAAAGTGACAGGGACAGTGACAGGCACAGGGACAGTGACAGGGACAGTGAAAGTGACAGGGACAGTGACAGGGAAGTGACAGGGACAGGGACAGTGACAGGCAAAGGGACAGTGACAGCACAGGGACAGTGACAGGCACAGGGACAGTGACAGTGACAGGGACAGGCACAGGGACAGTGACAGGCACAGTGACAGGGACAGTGACAGGCACAGGGACAGTGACAGGGACAGTGACAGGGACAGTGACAGTGACAGGCACAGGGACAGTGACAGGCACAGGGACAGTGACAGGCACAGGGACAGTGACAGGCACAGTGACAGGGACAGGGACAGGGACAGTGACAGGCACAGGCACAGTCACAGGGACAGTGACAGGGACAGTGACAGGCACAGTGACAGGCACAGGAGTGGTTTTGTCTGGGGGTCAGTATGAACTTAAGAAAAGACAACTCCTTATCAGGAGATTTAGAGAGAACAGGATAAATGTCTGATTGAGCAGAAAACTGTGACCAACATCTGGTTCGAGCTGTTTTTAATAACAAAGAGGGTGACATTACAAAATCCATCAAACTTTATAACACTTCAGTTTATACTTTATTTTGAATCTTAATACTATTTTACATTATTTTAATTTTATTTATTTATAACCACAAATTATTTATTCTGTTTCATCTGTATTCTATTTGACGCCATTTCTATATTCTCTATATCTATTTTTACTGTTGTTTTATAATGGATCACTAGGGGGCAATGTGTACACTGGATTGAGATGGAACTGATGTTCTGATGGAACACAAAGAAAAACAGAAAACACCTCAGAGCTGGATGATGTGAAGGAAACAGAAACAAAGCTGATGAAAAGCAGGAAGATTTCACTGCACTTATAACGGGTTACTGTGTTATAATCAGTATAAGTTAGATATGATATATTCATCACACAATGTATTACTAAATACTGGGGCTGAATTAAAAAAGTACATTAAAACGTTAAAAAGTCTAAATTATACAAACATAATAACATAATTTTATAAACTGTATTAAACGTGATTTTCATTTAAAAGATTTTCTTTTATACATTATAAATGTCTTTATAAATTATCATTGAAAATAGATCAGTTTGTGTTCTGAATGTTGGCAATATTGTGTACTGTAGTGAGATGCATTATCATCCAAATGAGCTGCAATATATCCGTAAGGATGGCGGTGGAGGTTAAAGTCACATTAATACGGAGCAGAGCTTCTATAATCCCGAGATGTCAGGAGGTTTTACATGCACGGAAAATTCAAGGCAAGGAGGAGGAGGAGGAGGAGGAGGGCGAAGCAGGGAGTCGGAAGTGCAATTTCCATCTGCTAATTGAAAAGCCGAAGCCGTCCTCGTCTCACAAAGAGTGTGTGTGTGTGTGTGTGTGTGTGTGTGTGTGTGTGTGTGTGTGTGTGTGTGTGTGTGTGTGTGAGTATGTAAGTGTGTAAATGTGTGAGGGAGAGTGTGTGTGTGTGTGTGTGTGTGTGTGTGTGTGAGTGTGTGTGTGTGTGTGTGTGTGTGTGTGTGTGTGTGTGTGTGTGTGAGTAAGTGAGTGAGTGTGTCCGTGGCGCCCTGCGGCGCTCCTGGAGGAACCGAGTGGTAATGACCCGCCATCATCGCCCTCGCAATTAATTGCCGCTCCACAGGAAAAAAAGGAGGCAGAGTCTTCTCATTATATCACCGTTGTGCAGCCCCTTAGTCTCTCTCTCTCACACACACACACACACACACACACACACACACACACACACACACACACACACACACTCACTACAATACAATATTTTGTCGTACCTCTTCACCGACTCACACGTACACTAATATCACACGATAATTCGTGATATTCGGTTATGGTTTTATTAACTGTATTAAAATGCTTCAAGAAAATATCCGAATTATCACATCATTTTAATCTGCTGGTACTCCTGTACTGCAGATGGCACTGTTTCAATTTCATGCTAAGTTCAATGGCTGCAGGAAGAGGATCACCTTTCTTCAATCTCAGATCTTCATCACGCATTCATCCACAGAACACCAGAAATTCAATTCACATTTACATAGCACTTTTAACAATGGACATTGTCTCAAAGCAGCTTTACAAAACATAAGATACATAAAATAAAAATATATATTATACAATTGTATGTATGTATGTATTTTTGTGCCTTTAAAAGATTCAACGATTCAACCGCTACCACCATTAGTCACTTCAGACTTGCTCATTGGGGATAAATACATACATATTGTGAACTAAATATATCTAATATTAATCTTGAATTTTGTACTCTATTAATCTTCATATTATTCTTTATATTAACCTTTTGTTCTATGTTTATGTTCTGTAAAGCTGCTTTGAGACAATGTCAATTGTAAAAAGCGCTATACAAATAAACTTGAATTGAATTGATTGGTGCTGAATGGACAGCGCCATTTCGACACCACATGTGTTGTGGATAGCCAGTGAGCACATGGCAGAAGGAAGAGGCAGAAAAAGCATGCCAGAATCACAATGGACAACCAAAACAGAGCAGACAACTCTCTAACATTTTGGAGAAGAAGAGGAAGCTGCATGGGGGTGTGCCGACACTGTCTTGAAATTTTGAATAAGTGACACTTTTTTTGCTGACCTTTAAATTAATCTAAGCTGGCTAACTGATCATGCATATTTCATTAGTTCACTATGATAATAGACCTCTCTTCTTGACCTTAAATTGATCCTGTTCCATATGTGTTCTGCCTCACAGCAACACGTTTGCTAAAGTGGTGCAGAATGCGGGCATAAAAACACATCACCAGTCTCTGATTCACCAATAGAACAGATGTTTAGCATCTTATGGGAGGCAGCCTCAAAATGCTCTCCCAAAATTGAGCAATGAAGACAACATTGAAGCCTACCTCCAAACCTTCAAGCGTGTTGCCAGCTGGAAAGAGTTTTTGGAGATCCGCCCCACTGGGGACCCCATATGAGACCATGCCAACTGAGCCTGATATGCCCTCACACCCCAGCATCAGCAAACACTGCATCACATGGTGTGCCCTACAGGCACCCTTGGCCCCTAGAGGCCCCACAGTGGATGTGAAAATTAAAATTTGGTAGTATGATTACTCTGGCCCAGCCTAACCTACTAGACCACACAGTAAACTCAGCGGGGAACTTATCAGTCTCCAGGGTGATGTCTGCAAGGTCCCCACCACACAGGTAAAGATAAGCAATCAGAAAGGTGAGTGGTCACTTCATGTAGGGCTCATCTCTGACCTTCTTCTTCCCCTAGTCTTAGGTAGAGACTGGACTGGGTTTCCTGCTGGCATGACCACCAGGAGACCGTGCCAGCAGCACAGGGTGAACAAGACCCATCCACAGTGGTTGGTATGTCCGTCTTGCACACGGTCAAGCCATAGAAACAGAATTGTGATTGTGCTGAAGCCTGACGGCTCCCTCTGTCTATGCACTGACTTCCGCAGGCTCAACCAGGTTTCGGTATTTGCCAGCTACCCCTTCTCCTGTGTCGATGTCCTGTGTAGAGACTTGTTTGGGCCCTATGTATCCACCCTAGATCTGACCAACAGATACCAGCAGGTAGCATTCCACCTTCAAAAATGGAAATGACCCACTGGCTGTATCGGGTCCTCCTGTTTGCTCTATATTAAGTGTCTGTGATGTTCCAGAGTCTGATAGCTATTTCCCTATGATCACACTGCTCATGTGCCTCCTATTTGGAAGATGCAATTGTCAATTCCTCCACGTGGTCTGACCACCTTCAGAAACTGGGAGAGGTCCTGGAAGCTCTCCGGACGGCAAAGTACCTGGGGTATTGCATCAGCCAAAGCCTCTTTATCCCCCAGGAGAAGATGGCAAAAGCGGTCCATGGATACCCCCACCTTGTCACAAAAACAGGTGCCTTTGTGAGGTTGGCAGGATATTAACATAGATTCACGGTTTTCTTCTGTAGCTTCCCCACTCAGACCTTACAAGGAAAAGACAACCAGACTGACTGAAGAGAGCATACATGACAGAGCAGGCATTCCAATAACTCAAAGAGGTCCTAACTAGCATGCCTGAACTTTGTAACCCCAACTTCAGCTCCCATCCCCTGTGCACAAAGATGCTACACAGAGTCCTGTCACTGGTCATCAAAGGAGAGGAACACCCAGTCCTATAAATTAGCTCAAAGCTATCTCCAGCTGGTGAACTTTTCTCTGCGGTTGGACTGGATGCCCTGGCAATATAATGTGCCATGTAGGAGCTCAAAAATCTACTTCATGTGTTGCCACTTCACTCTAGTAATGGACCATGGATGGCCAGGGCAAAAGACTCAAATGCCAGAGTGACACAATGGTTCTTCTCCCTTCTTGTTTCAGGTACAAATGAAGGACACCATGCCTTAAACTTGCTGATGACCAAGAGGCCTCCTAGAAATCATCTCCCACTGCCAAGCCTCCTGGGTCTTGCCTCACTGACAGAGCTGCATTGATTAAGTGACTCTTTCCTTGTTTATTTTTTAGCTGAACCTTTCCTGACAACATCACATCTTCAAGGTTCCCAGTTTTATCCTGAGGTCTGAAAATCTTCACGGAGCTCTCCCAATGTTCGATTGAGTTTCTTCCAGTTTCTTCTCCCTCCATAATCATCATCTTTAAAAATCATTTTCAGAAGATGAATGAACGTTACCTACAACTACGGCATGGCAATCCTCTTCATTGAAGCAGTAGTCCTCAAGAACACCAGCCAAACATTTTGCAGACTCATATTTGGAAAAGCCGAGAGAGAAGAAGATAATGACATTTATTCAGTGTTTTTTTGCCCCTGGACTCCAGGAACCTCATGACATGTTAACTAAAGTAATTGTACTGACCTGCATGTCCCTTAGTGACAAATGTTCCTGGCTTGCCTAAACAATGCTTTGACAGATCCACTAAGGAGTGCATAGTATGTTTTTCACGAGTAAGCTGCTGTCACGGCAGACAGTATAAATCAGACTGGTCTTACCTTGAACTGGGTTGTCCTTCGAAGCTTAAGCGTCTTCAAAAGATCCTCTTCAAGTTCTTCTACCTAGTCTAATGTTTGAACTTTAGATGAAGGAGTCAGACTTAGAATTTCTTGTCTTTTCAGATCTTGCAGTAGCATTTATGGCAATTGTAATTGTAATTGTATTTAATTCATATTCAATTGTTTCATTTCTGCAACCAAGTTTTCTAATTTCAGAAGTTTTTTTTTAGCAAACATCAGTTGCTTTTTTTCCTCTTTCCTATCCCATTTAGCTTCTCTATGCTTCTTCCTTTTTACCTTTCTCAGTTTGCTTTTGGGCATGAATGTCTCCTAAAGTGTATTTGCATTAAGTTTTAGCTTTGTGTCGAGGGGAATTCACGAATCCTACAACTCAAATCAAATCAAATCAAATCACATTTTATCTGTCACATACACACATACAGAGTACGACATGCAGTGAAATGCTTTTTATGTCTGTCCGGTATTCAAACATAGAAAGGAATGGAATTAAGGATAAAAATAAAACCAAAAGGAGGAGATTCTGGGTGTTTCCTAGTTTAAACTCCGAATGGCCTGTGGGAAGAAGCTTCTCATTCTCTCCCTGAATGCAACAAAGAAAAGAGTCCATTGTTGGGATGCTGAGATCCTTTACAATCTTCCCGACCTTGGTGTGCTGTAGATATCCTGCAGGTCAGGGAGCTCGGTGTGGATGGTACGTTCAGCTGACCGCACCACCCTCTGGAGGGCTCGCCTGTACTTCATGGTGCTGCACCTGAACCAGGAAGTGATGCTACCTGTCAGGACGGGATGCACTTATTTCCAGGGATTTCAGAACAGCGTAACAGATATTGCGTCCTCGGGCAGGCGTGGCCTATTTGATAACCCTAACCCTAATCCTAGTTTTTGGTTGTTTATTTGTTTTCGAAAATAGCTTAACTGTAAGATAATAATGCATAATAGATATAAAATATAAAATCTACCTGTATGCCTGTTTTGTCATTCCTTATCCATCATAGGTATGCTCTTTTTTTAAAGAGAGCATTTTTCCAAGACCTCCAGTAACACACCCACTTTACGCCGTGGTAACGAAACCCCTGGAATTTAGTGAATGTCCTGTCAGGACACTCCCAATAATGCAGGTGTAGAAAGTCTTTAGCACCTGAGAGGGTAGTTTGAAGTCCCTTAAGCGTCTTAGATGGTACAGATGCTGCCAGGCCTTCTTCACCAGGGTGTTGATGTGACAGGACCAAGACAGGTCCTGTGTGATGTGGACACCCAGGTACCGGAACTGTCCACTCTCTCCACTGGGGTCCCGTTAGATGTTTAGCGGTTGTTATGACCGCTCCTGCTTTGTGCTGAAGTCCACTATCAACTCCTAAGTCTTGCTGATGTTCAGGAGAAGATTGTTCTCCTGGCACCATCTATCCAGGTTTTTAGTCTCCTGTAGGTATACCGTCTCATCATTGTTGGAGATCAGGCCCACCACAACAGTGTCGTCAGCAAACTCGATGATGGTGGTGGAGTTGGAAGTGGCCACATAGTGATATGTGTACAATGAGTACAGCAGGGGGCTCAGAACACAACCTTGGGGAGCTCCAGTGCTGATGAGTTGTGTGCCCACCTGTACGGCTTGTGGTCTGTCTGTCAAGAAGTTGGAGAACCACTGACACAGCGGCAGGCTGAGTCCCAGGACCTCCAACTTAGAGGTGAGCGTAGAGGGTATTATGGTGTTAATTCCCTTTTCTGCAGTCCAGGTGGCTAATCGTGGTGTGGAGAAGATGAGCAATGGAGTCCTCAGTAGAGCGGTTCTGGAAGTACGCAAACTGTAGTGGAACCAGTGTCTCTGGAAGTGATGCAGTTATGAAGTCTCTAACCAGTCTTTCGAAGCACTTCATCACTACTGAGGTCAGGGCTACAGGGTGGTAATCGTTGAGGCAGGTGGGCTGGGGTTTCTTCTGGATAGGAACAATGGTGGACTGTTTGAAGCATGAGGGGACAACAAGCTGTTCCAGTGGAAGGTTGAATATCTCAGTGAACACCGGTACTAGCTGGTCAGTGCAGGCTTTCAGAACTTGGGATGGGATCTCAGAGCATCGCTGATGGTTTTATCCACCCACGGCTTCTGGTTGGGAAACGTTCTGATGCCGGTTTTCTGCACTGTATCATCCTCTAGTTTCCCCTTAATGACTACATTCTCACCTATTTTTACAACATAATGTACTAGCCATCAACATTCATTCCACTATGTTTGTGGTACCCTGTTACGAACTAATATAATGGTAATGGTATATATTTGTACCCCAAGCTACAGACCACTTAGAGATGAAAAAATGTATCTTAATAAACTTTTCAAGACACTGCATTTTTACAAAGTGCCAACCCTCAGCAGTACCACTCTAGAGGGAGGTGTGTGAACCCTGAAAGGCAACATCCTAGTTTTATATAAGGGTTCCATGAAGGTGGACAGCACTTTGATTTTCATCCTTTTCAGTACTGTGCCCTCCACATGGCATTGACTTTTTTGACCTGGTTTAAACTGTATAGATTGAAACATGTGAATATAACAAAGTCCTTTAACTGGTTTATTGGGGCTCTCTACTGACACCATTAATGACCTGGTCCTGTTCAGTACCTCAAAAGTTTGAATCATTATTTAACCTAATTACATAGCTGGTAAGTAGTCATCTATAACTATTCATCTATCACTGTTAATCAGTTTATGGGATGATTCCACCGGACTCACTCACTCTTGAGATATTGACAAATATGCAACATGGCTATTTATTAGCATTGTGGAACCAATGAAAATTGAATTCATGTCAATTAAAGTTGAACTTCAGCCTTTTGTCAGTAATTTAGCAACACATTTGAAGTAAATTTTGATGTTCTTTATCC
The DNA here is from genome assembly GCF_022655615.1 of Tachysurus fulvidraco. Lineage (NCBI taxonomy): Eukaryota > Metazoa > Chordata > Actinopteri > Siluriformes > Bagridae > Tachysurus > Tachysurus fulvidraco. Next base: position 31,450,180 of record NC_062521.1, on the reverse strand, counting down.
TTTCTCTGACTACCTGTATAAGCGGTATAAGGTATACCTACATCGTTTTCCTCAGTCAGTAGCTAGCTTACACTTGGCTTTCACAGTTTTTCTTCTTCCTGGTTGCTTAGCAACAGTAACAGCATTCTCTCTACTGTAACTAGTTGAACATCGAATGTACTTACTTTCCTTTGTCAAAGGATGATATGACTTTTGTTTTGCTGTATTGATAAGTGTTGAAGGTAAAAATATATGACGGTACGTTATAATTTTACACATACAGCAGTGTGTATGTGTGTGTGTGTGTGTGTGTGTGTGTGTGTGTGTGTGTGTGTGTGTGTGTGTGTGTGTGTGTGTGTGTGTGTGAGAGAGAGAGAGAGAGAGAGAGAGAGAGAGAGAGAGAGAGAGAGAGAGAGAGAGAGTGCTGCTCTGTTAGGAAGTGTGTACACACTCCAATTAGTGAAGCATGGCAGAGCCAGACAGGGAGAGCGTGGATTGGCTAATAGCTAATGTGCTAGATGTGTAAGAAAACAGAAAGGAAATGAGACACGCTTTTAAATAAACAGTCCAAGGTTGATTCACCTTATACTGTCTCGCTATATTCCATCTGGCCTCCTGGTCTCTGTTAGTTTGCCTGTCTATCAGCCTTTTTGTCTCCCCCTCTCAGTTTTCATGTCACTTTTGTCTTGTCACTCTTCCTCTCTTGTTGTTTGTTTGCCTCTTCTGGACTTTCTCTAAGATATCCCTGTCTCTTTCTTTTTCTGTCTCTCTCCTTGTCTCTTATACAGTGTATAATATAGAAAATACGGGAAGAAGAATATGCTATGAAACAGGATGCAAATCACAGAAAATACACACAGGTTCCTCCTGCTTTACCTAGTAGCATCATTTCTAATATCTCCATGTTTAAGCAGGTTCAACAGGGCACGTTTCCATACTCACCCAGCAGCAGCCAGAGCAGCTTAGAAGAACTATTGTTCAAAACTATACTTCAGGTCCTTCCACATCATTACTATTGGAATAAAGTAAAGGAGTAAAGTATTGTGGCCTAGAAGTTCCTCTGGGTTCCTCTGTGATATACTGATACTGATCTTGGGGTGATCTTTGCTGACCTCTTCTGGGGAGAGCCAAATCTCCTAATTTCTAATCCCTAGTACTATAAAATTTTTCCTGACTTCATCAAATAGCATGCTCTCTGGACCCAGGAGAAGTTTCACTCATAATGTGACTATTTTGCTTCTCTAGGTTGCAGATCATCCATGGTATCCAAGGTATGAAGGAGAAGGTTGTTTTCCATTGCCTCACATGGTTCCTGTAGTGTAATCCCACAGAAACATTTGTTTCGGTCCTGAAAATATTCCTCACATACTTGAGGTTCTGATCAGTTCTTGAATTCCTAAAAATTTGAAGGATCATGAAAATGATTCTCATTTTCTAAATACATAACTAAAATAAAAAGGTTTCTGAAACTCTGCAAAGAAAGTTTCCAAA
>NC_062521.1:31328710-31438710 GCF_022655615.1 Tachysurus fulvidraco | reverse complement strand
CACAGCAGTGAACACACACACACACACACACAGCAGTGAACACACACACACACACACACAGCAGTGAACACACACACACATACACACACACACACAGCAGTGAACACACACACACACACAGCAGTGAACACACACAGACACAGCAGTGAACACACACACACACACACAGCAGTGAACACACACACACACACACACACACAGCAGTGAACACACACAGAAGTGAACACACACACAGCAGTGAACACACACACACACAGCAGTGAACACACACACTGCAGTGAACACACACACACACACAGCATTGAACACACACACACACACACACACACACACACACACACACACACACACACACACACACACACACACACAGCAGTGAACACACACCAGGAGCAGTGGGCAGCCATTCGTGTTGGGGGCTTGGGGTCAGTGCCTTGCTCAGCCTGAGACTCGAACCCACAACCTTAGGGTTAGGAGTCAAACTCTCTAACCATTAGGCCACGACTTCCCTTCAACAACAGAGGAAGAGTACGGCAGGATGAAACACACAGCTGACTCTTTGGAGGAAAAATGTATTTTGGTATAAAATATAAAAGAAAGTGCAGCTGCTGAAGGGACGGTGTGTGAAGTGATTATGGAGTGTTCAGTGTAGGTTGTCAGAGAAACGGGGGTAAAATTTAGACCCCACTGTGGGGAGAGCTAAAAACACATGAAGTATTAAGTAAAAACACAACACACACAAAACTGGGAAACACTGGAGAAGAGTGCTGAGGCAGGAAGGAGTTAGACAAGGGTGGGGCAGACACGTGAGGAACAGGAGTGCTGAGGCAGGAAGGAGTTAGACAAGGGTGGGGCAGACACGTGAGGAACAGGAGTGCTGAGGCAGGAAGGAGTTAGACAAGGGTGGGGCAGACACGTGAGGAACAGGAGTGCTGAGGCAGGAAGGAGTTAGACAAGGGTGGGGCAGACACGTGAACACATGTTAAAAAGTCCGGGCTACATCCTGACAGGTATTACACTGCTACTGCCACTGATCCTGGAGACACCAGAGACTTCAAACATGATGTAGGTCACTTCTGTGTGACTGGATCCCTCACCTCGATGTTCACAGCGGTGTTTTATAGAGAATAAAGTGGTCCGAGGACACGCCCCTGAGGGTCTGCTGTACAGCTGCAGGATATTAAAGCTACTGCTTTAACTAACGGTTCCTGCTTCGTGTCACAGTTCCCGTGAGTTCTGGATTAGTGCTTTATTACTTTACACACTGATGCTCCACTGGCTCACGTGTTATCGCATGGCTCCGCCACCAGCAGCCGAAAGCTCCTTCTTCCTGGTTTGATTTTCACTGATTTCCCAGTTTATGATTATAGATTATTTGGTTTAACTAAAGCTACCTATGTTCTGATGTCTGCTGCTGACTCTGATGAGGATTTTGTGGAGTAGATTAAACACACACCGAGTACACACACTTGTGTAGATCGAAGCCTGTGTGGAGCCTAAAAAATGTCTTCAATTGTCTTGAAGTTAATAGGAGTAAATCTCTGTGTAATCTCCTCTGTCCAGCTTCACCTCTGACTGATACACAGCACTGACACTGGAGACTCCTTCACTACATCATACACACACATCTCCTTATGAAGGAGCTGTTACTATGGAAACCATATCAGAGTCAGTACATTAATATAAACCTGAACTACAGTCAGAGCTGCTGTTAGAGAGAATTAATCAACACCTGACGTCCAATCAGAGACCAGAACACACAGAACTACAGTCAGAGCTGCTGTTAGAGAGAATTAATCAACACCTGACGTCCAATCAGAGACCAGAACACACAGAACTACAGTCAGAGCTGCTGTTAGAGAGAATTAATCAACACCTGACGTCCAATCAGAGACCAGAACACACAGAACTACAGTCAGAGCTGCTGTTAGAGAGAATTAATCAACACCTGACGTCCAATCAGAGACCAGAACACACAGAACTACAGTCAGAGCTGCTGTTAGAGAGAATTAATCAACACCTGACGTCCAATCAGAGACCAGAACACACAGAACTACAGTCAGAGCTGCTGTTAGAGAGAATTAATCAACACCTGACGTCCAATCAGAGTCCAGAACTCAGCAGCGTGTAGATAATATGACTGTAACATTCATATTCTGAGGCAGACATTTTTCCCTCTCATTTTTCTGCACTTTAGATGTCCACAGGAGAAAAAATTCAGATTTTATGAAGGCAGAAAAAATACTCAATGCACAATAGCATTGCTAATACGTGACGGCGTGGCCTTGACGGTTCAGGAACGGTAGGGTTTGTGATCCGATTGGCAGAGTGACACTGCCGGGCAAGGACGGAAACGGGAAAAGAAATCTCCCGACCCTGAAAAACAGCGTACAATTAGCGAGCACTGTAGGATTTGCTGATGTCAGGCGGTTGAATGGGTGACGTGGGAGACGCTCGGTGCTTTTGTGCTCACACTGGGAGCACGTTGTAATGAAAAGGTCACAGTGCCATTGTACAGCGCTCTCACAGCCATGAGCTCTTTTTTTTTTTTTTAAATAAATAAATAAATAAATGGTTGGTGACAGGACCTTGAAGAGCGGTGGCTTTAATGAGAGCGGAGGAGCCGAATAAGCGTCCGCAGGCAGCACTAATTTGTTTTAGGTGTGCTCAGAATAGATAAGGACGAATGTGTGGCCTTCCAGTCTCGCTCTTCCTCCTCCCTCTTCCTCCTCAACCTTTGCTTCCCTGGAGATAACGCTGCACGCTAGCAGCCAATCTCAGCGGGGGAGACGAGGAAAGCAAGGAGAAAAAAGACAGGAGGGAGTGAAGGCGATAAAAAAAGGAAGGAAAGAAAGGAGGGCCTGAGGGACAGGCAGCCTTAGATGTGCCGATTGGTGGATTTATTCACGTTCTAAACTTGCAGGCTAATCTAACCGACAATTGAGAGAGAGAGAAAAACAAATATCCGGGTCGCGTAACGAGTCTCAGACCTAAAGGCCAACCTTAAGCTCCTGTCAAGACGATGTGAGATTGCTTAATTATGCCAATCTCATGCTTTGGCACTGACGAGACACAAACCGCCCCTCGACTTTCCCTCCCTATTATTTTTAGTCCTCTTCTAGTCTGAGAGATTTTTTGAGATTAACTGGAAATGAAACCCTGTGATATTCAGCAGCCTCACAGCTGAAAACACAACATTCTAAAATAAATTTTATAAAATATTGTTTACATTTACCTAAAAAGCTCACAGTTCATTTGCACAACGTAGATCAAATGTGTTGCTTAAACCTTTTGTCACTTGATGCATTAAAATGCATCGATTTTCACATCTATTTTCTATATTCTAATTAAAATAATAACAAATTTAGTTTCTACCTAAAACAGCAAAATACTGTGGTATTGTGAGTGAAGTCACACGTCAGCACTCAGAGCCGTACAGAGATTTAAGAGGGGGCGGAGTTTCAATGAAACAGGGGCGTGTCTCATGAAATGGTATTCAATTAAATACAGAAATATAAACTATTAAAAGTTTATTAAATGTATAAATTTAAAAAAATTCCCTTTAAAGCCCACACAAAAGTGTTGTTTTTCTCACACGGAGGAGACATGCGTTAATCAGAGACAGAGATTTATTTAAGGATAAAAAAGTATATATAATGTTAATGTGAGTGATCACATGACAGATGAGATCATATTATTCTTCCAAGCTTCTATTAGATTTCTCATCGTCACGGATCTATCACCACATTTAACTTTTACTTTTCCATTTTTAAATTTTGTCTTGCATTTGCTATGATATGATATGATATGATATAAATAATACAATATTATAGACACTTTTCCTTTTCCAGTTAGTATTTTCTATCACTGAACTTTTTCTCAGGTGTAAAAGGTGAGTGTTTGTGTATGAAGCCAGTGATCTGAATGTAAAACTCCATCTCACACACTTCAACTAAAGAAACATGCTAGCCTTAGAGATGTGAAGACACACACACACACACACACACACACACACACACACACACACACACACACACACACACAGGTAATAATCTGACTGTAGAGTGACTCTGAACATCAGGAACATTCCTCTTCCTCCCACACCATGAATATGACCCTGAAGCTGTTTGATCTAAATGTGGAAAGACGAACATCAAATAATTTATGAAAACAAAATAAACTTAATTAAATTTAGTTTCAGGAAAGTTTGCATTTCTGTGGAAACAAAAGTCAAATTGAATCTAAAGCAAGGATAGAAAAATTACTTTTACTGCCTCGTGATAAAAAAACACCAATTAGCATTTCAGAAATACCTAATGCTAATCTGGTGGCTATATGATTTGGTTACTTGTTAGCTACATTTGCATCACAGCTCGAGTTAAATTACTGGCTGTAAAAACGTTTAAAAGTTAAAAGTGACATGTGAGTATATAAATATACAGATGAGCATCAAATTAAATAAAAATGAAAGTGATAACAAGAGTTTTATTATTTAATATAGAGATTTAATATAAATCATTATTATTATTATTATTATTATTATTATTATTATTATTATTATTATTGGTGGTGGTGTTTAATCAATGCTGTCGTGTCCTCAGAGTGGTTCTGATCTAACGACTCCATCTCGGGCGTGAAAGGGAATCGGACGGTGTGAAAGTGCAGTGCGGTGAACGCTAATGTGCTGCACTTTAAATTTTAAACAGACATGTGTGAATAATTGATGGCGTCTCTGGCTGGGAAGTTAAAAGGTATCTCGTCATTACAGAGACACTGTTTGGGAAAAAAAACACGACACCGAGCTTCAAGGCTGCGTTACGAACTGTACCATAGAAATAGAATTTAAAGCTGAGATCTTCTCTGTTAACGCACACAGTCCTCATGATGTTGGACTGGAGGCTTCGCTGCACCGCTTGTGTTTGTGTAAAAACTAAATATTGAATTTGATTTGTGTTTATTACACTGATCCATCTGCAATGTGATCATAATTACTTAATCATTTATCCTTTAATACATCTGAGGAAAATTCACCAGTAACAGCGATGCTTAGGGGTCCAAGCACAATTCTGGTTCTGTCTTTAACTTTAGCTAGCAACGTTTTTATCTTGTGTTTTTTTCCTCCTCCGTCTGGGTTTAGTTGTTTAGTAAGAATGATCTGAGAGCCAGCTGAATGACACAACGAGGTGCAAACGTGGTAAGAAGGCAGAAGTTCAGCAGAGAATCACAGGTTTATATTAATGCGCTTGTTCAAATACTTTGCTGTTTCTATATCACCGGGACGTCTATAGTGAACTCTCCACTGATAATAATCGGATTAAAAGTATGAATGATGTGGTGAAGCTTTCTGTAAGGAGTTATTTATTTTTTGTTTGTGGAAGGAGTCACCAGAGTCAGTGCCTTCTAACAGTCAGATGCTTTCCATTCACTCAGTAAGAGCAGCTTCTATTGAGCACATCTTTTCTTCATTAGTGTCCGAGTGAGATAGTGTTCATTAAGTCCAGATACGGGCAGGTGTGAGAGTATAAGGGCAGTATGTTGGGGCGGATGGGGAAGTCTGTTGAGGGCAAAGCAACAACTGCATTGAATTTTATCTGTAAAATATCCGCAGTAAGGAACATCACTGAACAAGACCTCTGTTTAACTCTCAGTCTTTATCACACTGAAGTAGAATTGTGCTGAGGCTACGATACGTCTCAAACTCTAATCATAAAGAATCTGTTTTTCAGTTCTCACTGCTAAGAAATATTTACTTACCAGTTAGTAGTTGTTGGGTTGCAGTAGCCAAGTGGCTAAGCTGTTAGATTACTATTCGGAGGGTCTTAAGTTTGAATCCCAGTTTTATCCACTTCTAATCATTATTTAGACTGGAAGTGCTTTGGAGAACAACCCAAGATAAACATGACCTGTTTTTCCACACATAACTATTACAAAAGGATTAAAGTTTACATTCAGTGAGCCATAGACAGTTTGTCATCTCTTCTTTTTCATGAATGAAGCATCCACCAAAAACAACCTGAAAACAAGCTCTTACATTCATTCATTCATTTCCTACCGCTTATCCGAACTTCTCGGGTCACGGGGAGCCTGTGCCTATCTCAGGCGTCATCGGGCATCGAGGCAGGATACACCCTGGACGGAGTGCCAACCCATCACAGGACACACACACACTCTCACTCACTCACACACACACACACTACGGACAATTTTTCCAGAGATGCCAGTCAACCTACCATGCATGTCTTTTGACCGGGGGAGGAAACCGGAGTACCCAGAGGAAACCCCCGAGGCACGGGGAGAACATGCAAACTCCACACACACAAGGTGGAGGTGGGAATCGAACCCCCGACCCTGGAGGTGTGAGGCGAACGTGCTAACCGCTAAGCCACCGTGACCCCCTCAAGCTCTTACAAATGTATTTATAACATATATACTTTCTACAACCTCACTGTTAGCATGTTGTTATAGAAAGAGTATAAAGAGAAGATTTATTCTCATTGGATTTAGTGAAATACAAAAATACAAATACAATTAGTGGACAGAGAAACATTTTAGTTCATGGGAAAAAAGAAAGTGCAAAATCAACTAGAGGATTTTTAAAATCCATGCATGAAAACGTCAATGCAGTCTCTGTGGAAATAACATTCCTGACATCATTAATATCTGAGCAGCGTTACTGACCTGACTGTACACATGGGGCCAGAAAGAGAAACCCAGATTACACAGTGTGTGTGTGTGTGTGTGTGTGTGTGTGTGTGTGTGTGTGTGTGTGTGTGTGTGTGTGTATGTGTGTGTCTGCACAGACGGACGTGAGCTGTGCCGAACACCAGCGCTGGTGCTTATTACCTTAAAATATCAGCGCTTCCAATTTAGGCCCCCGAGAAAACGGCAGCTCCCACACATATGCTGCAGAATCTGTCGAGAGGAGCGAGGCGAACCCGCTGCTGCTGCTTTGCATTTTGATTTAACATTTCAGAGAGCAGGCAATCTGCTCACCACGCTCGATTAGCGTGCTACGCTACGCCAACGCAGCGCAGGTAGTCAGCCTTTTCCACCTCATATACCCCGAGGTTGGGGGAGGGGGAGGGGGGTGCTTGGTGTGGGGTGAATTTCTAAAAAGGTGTTTGAGCAAAAAAGGATTCTGAAGAGGAGAAACATCAAAAAGGACCTGGATGGACATGGTTATATTTATTGAATTAACAATAATAATAATTAAAAAATTTATTGAAATTAAAACATTCTGTGGAATATCAGGTGCTCGTCAAAAAGACGCGACCTTAAACTAACATAAATTGGTAACAAAATAAGTGGGAGTTTTATATTAGTAATGGATCAAATCAAAAGCTAAGTCTCAAGCAAAGAAGCTATCCACTTTGTCAGATTTTAATGGTGGCATATTAGCTACCATTAGCATGTACAGTTTACTATTTTACAGCCTTCTAATCACCAGAAGGTTGTGAGTCCCATCCCCAGTCTGCCAAGCTGCCACTGTTGGGCCCCTGAGCAAGTCCCTTAACCCTCAATTGCTCAGCTGAATAAAAATAAGATAATGTAAGTCGCTGTAACAAGAGATTACAGTAATGTGTGATTAAAACAAAAATATCACTTTTATCAATTTTTTTTTACTATACTCCCAGAGGTAAAGGTGAAGGAGAAAACTTTTTTACTGAAGTTTAGCTAACAGCCTTGTAATATATTTACATATTCATGTATGCTGATGGGACTGTAAACAGGATTGTGGTGCAGGTTCAGTAACAGGTCTGTGTAGGAGTGCTGCAGATTAAAGCCCCTCCGGAGGTATAATTATTCTATGTATATTACATGATATGGTATTATTCAGTGTCCTGAGTGTCTCGGTGATATTTAAATACTGCTTTGTGACACAAGGTCAAATGTTAAGATGGGAACATGAGCACATTTTTAACCAGGAGGAGATGGGGTATTTAAAGGTCACATAAGGACTGGCGAAGGGCAACGTACTCGGCCGCATCGGAAAGGTTTTGCACAACAACAAATTTATAGTCAGTTTTATTTGCAGCAACAAAAGCATCGGATTTCATTTAACAGACACACACAGTGCAATGAAAGTGCAATAATAAATCTGCATATCATATTGCAATAGTTATGGACTTTACATTTTTAACATGAACAAAGCTGAGATCTCAGCAGGGAAGTTCTTCAGCGTCACTCTCCACACTTTATTTGGATGGAGAATGGGATGTCTACAGCAGCATCACTGAGGTTTTCCTCCACGTTCTACTGTTTACAAAAATAAGTACAGGTTAGGATTTTGGTCTGAGAATCAAACAGCAGACTCAAACCCAAGGAGACTTGGTGACTCAGACATGCTGCTGGGTCACTGTTCTGCTCAGGTTTTATTTCCTAATAAAGGGCTTACTTCAGTGCAGGCGTTTTGTTTTTCATCGCCCAACTGTCCGACATCGTCACAGCACTGTCTAGTGAATGATTCAGTCCACAACTCTGTACATCTACGAGTGGGAGGCCAATGAAGGCACTAAGGGCAATAAGAGGGCATTGAAAGGGCACTTAAAAACTCAAAAAGACAGGTGGCAGTTGACCCCAAGGGTACATAGAGGTCATGTGTAGGGCATCAGAAGGCTTTTAAACATCACTACAGCCATTCAGAGGCTATTTAGGGGACAGTAGGAAAGAATTCGGAGAGCTTTTGAATAACACCAAGCAGAAAGATAAAGCAGGAACACCAAGGGCTCTTAGAGGGCATTCAGTGGGCAATTAGAGTGGCACTGAGTAAGGCACTGGGGGGAATTTGAGGTTACCTACTGCTCTAAACCACGGCAGCTTTTCCCTGCTTTCAAACATCTCATCTCGTTAAACGGTCCTAATGAGCAGATAATTAGTGGAGTCAGAAGTGTTAATGGAGAGAAATCAATCCGTAGCCAGGACTATAGATTGAATCACTGCTCTAAAATGGTTTAAGGGTTTGAGCTTGCGTGGTATTAAACCAGAGCTGTACAGGAAGTTTCCTGACAAATTTGATGAATTTCCTGTGTGGTTTCATCAGCAGAGATGCAGGGTTTTAAAAACATGAGCGGCTAATCCAGGTCAAAATCTCAGTTCCACAATCACCTCCTGTGCTCCTCAGCAGTCCAGGAAAGTCGATTTATTGAAAATAAACGCTTCTAATCATTACGGTTCCCTGGATGTTTTAGATTGCGGTGCTTTCAAGATGCTGCAAAGCTAAAGTAATCACCTGCGGAGTGAATAGATGAGCGAGTGTGTGTGGGGTTCAGCCTTGGCTCACCGTGCTGAGATGAGATTTCTCTCCCAGTGTGCCTGTGATAGATTACTACACCGTCCAGCGTCGAGCTCAGCGACGCCACGATATTCCTGCGGAATCGACTGACAGGCGATATATAACCCATCAGTTAGGGACCAGCGCACACACTGAACTTATTTTTTTCTAGAGCTGGATGTATTGGCCGCCTGCCAGCTCTCACAGCACTGACCGGATCGCTCGCATTGTCTGGGATCCTGTTGCAAAATTGAGAGTCCAAGCTGCTTTAGTGTACGTCTAAATCGATGAATGTTTAGTGGTGTGTATATTAAACATTTGGTTTATTATATTATTTAATAACTAATTGTAATGTTTACAATTGTAAAGTTAACAACTGTTGTGGTATATAGGAGGAATAAAAGACTTAAATATGGAAAGGGGAGGAGTTATGATGGGGGAGGTGCTAGAGTTTACACCATTAACTCCTTTAGGTAAAGCCTTTAATTATACCCATAATTATGTCTGCATTTAAAAATACAAATAAATCACAGTTAATAGTTTCACCATCGGTCAGCGTTTCTCCTCTCAGGCATCTTTTTCTCTTTTATATTTCTCCGTACCTATACGGAGTCTCGGCAAGATAATGTTTTTGGCCTGAAGACATTTTAATTCAAAACAGAGGATCTTTTGTCATGGCTGAGGATTGAGGAAAGCTGTGGATTAAAACACAGCCGGATTGGCTGACCTTACAGCGTACTTGAGAAAATTTGAGCGAAATGTGTTTGTAATTATGACATGAAGGCAGAGACGGGTTGAAAAAGAGAAAACAGGAGTGACAGAACAGAAAAGGAGGGTGCGGGAGACAGAAAAGGACAGAGAGAGAGATTATTTATTTATTTGAAAAAAAGGCCTGTCAGAATCTCCTCCAAAGCTCTGTGCTGCGGTCGTGGAAGGCGTCCTGAATCTCAGTCCATAAGTTAATAAATAATGAGTGTGTGAGGGTGACGGAGGGGATGAGGGGTATAACGAGCAACAGCTCATCCTTATATCCTCTCCAAGAGTGAGTGAGAGAAAGAGAGTTTTTTTTTATTCTATTATTTAAATTGCATTTATTTGTACTATTATTGCTACCATTATTATTACTGGAATATCTATATATTAGTAACAAACAGATAAATATCATAGAATTTTGATTAATCCTGGTCTTTAATGAAGAATTTTAAGTTTATTTGTATAGCGCTGTTTAGAATGGACATCGTCTCAAAGCAGCTTTACAGGAACATAAACATAAAACAAAAAGATTAATACTAGTTATATATAAATGTGTATGTATTTATCCCTAATGAACAAGTCTGAGGTGACTCAGGTGACTGTGGGGAGGAAAAACTCCCTTAGATGGTAAAGGAAGGAACCTTGAGAGGAACCAGACTCAAAGGGGAACCTCATCCTCATCTGGGTGACACCGGGGGTGTGATTATATAACCTCATCCTCATCTGGGTGACACTGGGGGTGTGATTATATAACCTCATCCTCATCTGGGTGACACTGGGGGTGTGATTATATATATACAGTCTGATAAATGTTGTAGTGATGAGGAGGTTGTTGTCCTCAAACACCACATGGAGTTCACGTCTCCTCTTTAGTGTAACAGTCTAACTGGAGCTGTAGATCTGTAGATGTCTCAGGATCCTCACAGAGTCGCCTTCATCTCAGTGGAGGTCCAAAATCTTCATCACACAGAAGACGATCAGAGCTGCTACAGTTTCTGGAAGCCTCGTGATGTGTAGAAAGAGAGAAGCGGTGGAGAGAAATTAATGTAGCTGCTGTTTATAATATTAACAAGCACTAGATGATAATGTGCAGGTCTGATGTAATAGTGCACAATATTATGGGATGTATTATGTGTACGCCTGACTAAAGAGATGAGTTTTTAATCTACATTTAAACTGGGAAAGTGTGTCTGAGCCCCGAACACTATCAGGAAGACTATTCCAAAGTTTGGGAGCTAAATAAGAAAACGCTCTACCACCTTTAGTAGACTTAGATATTCTGGGAACTAGCAGAAGTCCTGAGTTTTGTGATCTCAGAGAGCGTGAAGGATTGTAACGTGTTAGAAGACTAGTTAGATACATGGGAGCTAAACCATTAAGAGCCTTGTACGTAAGTAGCAGCAGTTTGTAATCAGTTCTAAACTTAACAGGTAGCCAGTGTAGAGATGATAAAAAGACAAGTTGCTGTTTAATATCTAATAACACCCAGGTCTTTAGGGTTCTGTCTCCTGATTAGTCCTGTCATACTCTTGGTTAGCTCAGGTATTTGTGTGGAAATCAAACAGACACTTGATAAACTGAAATGTAAAAACAGTTGAGTTTGTCTGATTATTTGTATTTTTACAGTGATAAATATTGCAAATGCTTTAAAACATTATTAAATCAGAAACAACAAAGACAGAGAGAGACACGAAGGTAGAGACACAGAGAGAGAGAGAGAGAGAGAGAGAGAGAGAGAAGGAGAGAGAGAGAGAAAGAGAGAGAGACAGGTAAAGTACTTTAAAATAACAATAACACTCTCTTTACACTCTCTCTGTGCTGCTGCTTCCTCCCTCTGGCCGTCTCTTTTATTCAGACTTTGTATGATGCCTCTTTTTGTCCTTTTTCTGACTTCTATGAAGAAAGAGACATTAGAAGAAAGAACGGCACTCAGAGAGTGAAAGAGAGAGAGAGAGAGAGAGATAAGATGGGGGGGGGGCATTTAAGATGCTTAACCACTCTCTCTCTTTCTCTCCTTGTCTTTTTCCTGCAGTAGGTTACTCAACTCTGCATTTTCAGACAGGAGAATAAAACGTCTCCCCTAAGGGATTGTGGGTAATTAGACCCGTCTGATTTGGCAGATATTACTCAGAGGAAGAGAGTGGAATAAATGATGACGTAATGGGCTTATGTCTGGATGGCATTGTTTTAAAACCATTCCATTGGCTGGGATGAGTCACACGGCTAGTTTGTATTAATAAATAACTACAGTATATACACACACACTGTCTGGTGAAGAAAACCAGCTGATTATTATAACTTGTGTTGTTGATGTTCGTCATTAACATAAACAGCTAAATAGCTAAAGTGACATGATAGTAACAGTAGCTACTAAATAGATCTGTGTGTGTGTGTGTGTGTGTGTGTGTGTCTGTGTGTGTGTGTGTGTGTGTGTGTGTGTGTGTGTGTGTGTGTTCTCAGATTAGAGCTTGATTATGAGTCAGCAGCATCTGTCCACCCCTTATACACACACACACACACACACACACACACACACATACACACACTTCTCAATCAGTGAGGGACATGCGAGGCCTTGCCATTAAGCACACCTGCCACCCACAATCAGTGTCAATGGCTGTCAGGACCCCAGTGTACACACACACACACACACACACACACACACACACACACGGGTCTCAATCAGCTGGATTGATTCAGGATGCTGTAGGTCTGATGCAGGGACTAGAGGGCATAAGGAGGATGTGGAATGAGACAAGGCTGAGACTCACTGATTAGAGACAACACCTTACTGTCCTTCCACCAGCTGTCTCACTGCCTATAAGTCTCTGTCTATATCTGTCTCACTCTCTCTTTATCTGCCTTTATTCCTTTATATCTGTCTCTCCACATCTGTGTCTCCCATCATGTTTCTCTCTCTGTCTCCTTATCGACATCTTCTCTCTCAGCAGTGATGATGGAGAGATGGTGATGGCTCGAATGTGCGTGTGTACTGGTGTGTGTGTGTGTGTGTGTGTGTGTGTGTGTGTGTGTGTGTGTGTGTGTGTGTGTGTGTGTTAGCCGTATTAATTGAGCTTTCTTGTGTTGTGTTCTGCAAAAAGAAAAAAGTGTTGACCTGGAAGACTGAAAATGATCGATACTGTAGAGCTTAACAAAGCGCACACACCAATACACACACACACACACACACACACACACACACACACACACACACACACACACACACGCACAGACACACACACGCACACACACACAAACACACACACAGACACACACATACAGACACACACACACACACGCAAACACCTCAGACTCATTACAGTGTGTGCAGATTGATCAGTGTGCTTTGTGAATATGAAGCGCATCTTCCTGTACATTATGTCAGAAATGGCTGCCCACTGCTCCGGGTGTGTTCGCGGTGTGTGTGTGTGTGTGTGTGTGTTCACTGCTGTGTGTTCACGGTGTATGTGTGTGTTCACTGCTGTGTGTTCACTGTGTGTGTGTGTTCACTGTGTGTGTTCACTGTGTGTGTGTGTGTGTTCACTGCTGTGTGTGTGTGTTCACTGTGTGTGTGTGTTCACTGTGTGTGTTCACTGCTGTGTGTGTGCACTTTGGATGGGTCAAATGCAGAGAACGAATTCTGAGTCTGGGTCACCGTACTTAGCCGTATGTCACGTCACTTATAAAAAGAAAATGCTAGAAGAACCTTCAGATATTTGTTCCAAAATGTTAAACATCAGTGTTTACAGCAGGATGTGAGCTCAGATCCCAACACTCCAGATTACTGCTGATATTATGGACATTATTTTTATTACTATCATTATTATTATGATTATGATTTTTTCCCCTTCTCTCAGGTGTGTATTTGGTGTATAAATGTAAATCATATGCAGTGAGATCCTTTAAATCCTCTCCAGCGCTCACACTGTCACAGGGATGTGGCCATCCTTTCATTTTAAATGCTGTGATTCTGTTCTTTTGTGTCTCTGGGTTTTTCTTTTTTTTTTTTTTTTTTTGCGTTTAGATTTCCATCAGCGTTCAGAGACGTTACAGCGATCCCGCTCCCAATCAGCACTCAGTAATCCCCGTCAGCGCCGCTCTAATCCCCCGGGGCGCTAATTGGCCAGGAACTTCGCTATTTTGTGTCCCGACTGCCAAATGAGTTCGGAGAGCAGCGATTTCTCTTCTTTAGCGGCGATTATTGAGCCGGCGAGCACCGTTCGTCTCCGGCACGAATGGAGACGGCGTAATTAAACGGCTCATTGTGGCTCGTTGGGAATTCACGGCTCCCGCGCAGTAATTATTATTTTGGCGCGTCAGAGCTCCTCCAGTCTTCAGCAGATTGAATTAAACACAGACGGAGCTGCAGTCAGGATTGTAATCAGAGCTCACCGCACTGAAATGAGGACATAAACACCGCTTCTGGGGACGGTTTATAAGCATCTGTCAGAAACCGTCTAACGCATTACTCTAACTCAGCTTTTCTCAAAAAAAGTCCATATGTCCAGTTCTGTGTGTGTGTGTGTGTGTTTTATTTAAATATTGTATTTTAATATTTAGATATAATTCCCAACATACAAATACAAATAAAATAGCTGTAGATTATAAGTAATTAGATCATATTTTGAAAACTGATATAATTTAATGTTAATGTAACCGAAAGATAAATAGGTGGAGTTCTAGACTCCACCTCTTGGTTGGATGTCAGGTCTTACAGCTCTGACTGTAGTGCAGGTTTATAATAATACACCCGCTCGGATACCTTACGGTTTCTATAGTAACATCTCCGTTGTGGGGACAGCAGACGCTCCTCAAGAACACATTAAAAAGATGTGTAATCGCTGATCTTGGATTCGAGTCCAGGCACAGACGAGTACATCGACAAACTGTTCCTAATTCCAGTGATGACTAAAAGCAGGGTTCTCTACACTCATTCGCACGACACAATTATTGTTTGTGTTCCACGATGTTGCACACCGCCACAAAGGTGGTTGCGTCATTCCAGGTTCCTGAGAACCTCCTGTCTCTGGTTCGCACTAGCAGGAGTCTCACACAGCTTGCTGCTTGTCTCTTGTAGGTGTGGCCTGTCCTGATAGAAGCTAAAACATGCAGCCTGCAGCTCACTATACAAATTAGACTTATTTACTGAGAGCTTGTGTATGATAGTAGATGTTGAACCCACGTTTAGACATGAAATCTACTGTATGGACCAGTAAAAGGGAACGTATCCTAAAGAAATGATCCGTCTGAGGAATCATTCAGGACAAACGTTTGTCTCATAATAGCTTGATTCCTAATTTGCATAAAAATGAGAAAAAGTAAATTTCTTGCTAAAATCGCAGCACAGTGTCAAATATATACGTTGAAAAGTACAGCTTTGTCACTAGTCTGTGCTTTTAGTAACAGACTCTAACAGAACTGTTATTGGGAAAAGCAGTGACGTTTCTCCTCCATCTCCATTAACTACTGTAATGTGCATTTATGTTTCCTATTGTCACTTCCTGTTTTCTCTGCTCTTCCTCTAGAGGACGCCGGTGAGCAGCGGAGAGGCGTTTCGATGGTTCTTCTAGTGCCAAAGAAACACAGCATCACGCCACATTATTCAATAACAGACTCAAAAAAAGTGGATTTAGAAGCTCCAGGACCTGGAACTGAAACCAAACCTCACCTGAACAACAACAAAAATCACAAAAACAAGAGACAGAAAGAAGGAAAAGAGACGAGAGGGAGAGGGAGAGGGAGAGGGAGGGTGGACAAGAGAAGGTTTAACTATGTAATTTGATTATTTCTTGTGTAATTAGAAACATTTTCATTGTCTCTGCGTGTTCAGTGTCGTAGCTGATCAAGCTACGTATGCTAAATTATAGACAATCAACACCTGGAATAAACCATGCAACTGGAATATACAATTTACCTGGAATATACCATTCACACAGAGAGTGGTGTGATCATGCTGAATGTCTTGGAGCTGTGAGTCGAGGTGACTGAAGGACATTCAACAACAGGAGGTCGTCTAAAAAGCCGGAATAAACCACTCCTGAAGAGATTGGGGAGGATCAGATACAATCTGTCTGTCTGTCTGTTCATCTGTCTATCTGTCCTTCTGTCTTTCTGCTCTGTCTCTTTGTGTATGTAGACCATCTTTCAACTGGATCAGATTTTGGGATATTTTATCTATCAGTCCATTTACCTATCTGTCTCTCTGTCCATCTGTTTGTGTGCACATCCTTCCATCTATCCATCTATCTATCCATCCATCCATTCCTTCTGGAATGAACCAGTTCTGATCAGAGGTAGAGGATGATCATTCATGATCTACTTAAAGCATCCCACTATTGTCATTTGACCTTATCGAATGAGTGTAATGATGTCATATATATGACATCACACACAGATACGATCAGTCGCCTCGACAAACCGCTGTCGGACGATACAGAAGGAGGAAATGCGATCGTACGCCAGACCTGCAGCAATAATCAGAAAACGAGTTTCAGTTGATTTTACGCACCGGGATGAGAGACGCAGCCAATTACAGTTCTGTACTTTTTGCTTTAATTTTTCACCGTTCTGATGTTACGCAGGGCATATTGTCTTGCTAACAACGTGTTGTAATTTTTAATTTGTGATGTGAAATGTCTTGATTTTTGGAAAAACACTGGATCCTTGATTGTTTTGGGTGAAATGAATTAGTAACAATGTGCTGTACAGAAGTATAGGAAGGCTGTGTACTTATTATGGATTTCTCTGCCCAGAGATCCTCACTTTAAAGTTAATTAGCAGCGAAAGTTTCATCTATTCTGAGATGAAATGGATTATAAAATTAAATAAAATTAAATTGAATAGTAATTTTTATTATTAGTGTAGAATTTTAGTTTAACCAACTAAACATCTAGCTCATTTATAGCTTTATAGATCAAGGTCTTGTTACACAGAGTAGCTAGATGCTCACAACTAATCACCTGACTTGCAAACACTGTATAATAAATAACAATATCTGGGCAGAATACTTCATAATTACACACAGTTTCTCTGAACTTCTGTAGGTTTGAGGCACAAGTAAATAAATTAAAGTTAAATTTCTAAATTGCTAAAATATCTACTAGCTCTCACCACCAAGAGTAATGAAGCAAGGAAAAGAAAACAGTAACTCTAGAGCTTAAATTTCCTCTCAGAATCTGCCAGATCAGCTCATTATAGCTAGCTGGCTAATGTTAGCACTTAATATTACGACCTTTTATCATGATTTAAAAATTCCTCAAAGAAATTCTGTCAGATTATTTTGTGTTTCCAAGCTGGCTAAAGTTAAAAGATATTTATGAATGATTTAAAAGGTTAAACTTGTCTGGTATAACAGATCAGATCTGTGTTCACGTAAACCCCAGAAACTAAAATTATGGTGTTAAAAACGTGACCAATGTATCTCGCTAGTGCTAATGCTAGCTCTAATGCCCTGCTGTTGCATGTGTATCTGTGTTTTGGGTTTAAAGATTACTGAGTTTGTATATTGTCGTTGTGATGCTTTTATGTGTTCAAATGAAAGGAAAAAAGACCAAAAAAAGTTGGAACAAATAATTTGATGTAATTTTTATTCTCACATGTAAAATTAAACATTACAATTACAAACCATGTGTGTGTGTGTGTGTGTGTGTGTGTGTGTGTGTGTGTGTGTGTGTGTGTGTGTGTGAGTGTGTGTGGAAGCTTTAATTGTCATATACAGCTGGTGCGGTACACAGTGAAATGAAAAAAACACAGAACTTCATAAAACCACAGACCTCAGAACTAAGTACAGTAACACACTACTACAAGTCCAACATACATTGCAGGGGTAAAGAGTGTGTGTGAGGAGTGTGTGGAGTAAAGAGTGTGTGTGGACACTCATCTGTAACTGGACACTCAACCGTCACCGACACTCAACTGGCCTTTTCATTGCATGTTGCTAATGTGACTCGCTCATGTCGGTTCCTTCTCTACAACATCAGGAGGATTCAATCATTTTTCTCCACACAGGCTGCTCAGGTCCTTGTTCAATATCTTGTCATCTCAGCACTGGACCACTGCAGCTCTCTCTGGCAGGTCTACATATGAATGCAGTTCGTCCACTGTAAATCATCCATAATGTTCTAAAGTTCTCCATACCACCACACTGCTGTGTGGGGTGAAGAGGGTGTGTGAGGGGTGTGTGAAGTGAAAAGTCTGTGAGGGATGTGGAGTGAAGAGTGTGTGTGTGTGTGTGTGTGTGGTGAAATGTGTTTGTGAGGGGTGTGTGGGGTGAAGAGTGTGTGTGAGGGATGTGGAGTGAAGAGTGTGTGAGGTGTGTGTGTGGGTGGTGAAATGTGTTTGTGAGGGTTGTGTGGTGTGAAGAATGTGTAAGGGGTGTGGGGTGAAGAGTGTGTGTGTGATGGGTGTGGGTAGAGAAGAGTGTGTGAGGGGTGTGTGTGAGGTGAGATGTGTGTGTAAGTGGTATGTGGGGTGAAGTGTGTGTGAGGGGTATGTGTGGGGTGAAGAGAGTGTGTGTGGGGTTAAGAGTGTGTGCGTGGTGTGAAATGTGTTTGTGAGTGGTGTGTGGGGTTAAGAGTGTGTGAGGGGTGTGTGTGGAGTTAACAGTGTGTGAGTTGTGTGTGGAGGGGAGTGAAGAGTGTGTCTGAGGGATGTGTGGGTTTAAGAGTGTGTAAGTGGTGTGTGAGGGGGTGAAGAGTGTGTGAGGGGTGAAGGGAACAAGAAGACTAATCGAAAGAGCATCAGAGAAAGACAAACAAATACAAAGAAAAACAAATTTATATTATATATACAAATATACATACTGTAGATAGATAGATAGATAGATAGATAGATAGATAGATAGATAGATAGATAGATAGATAGATAGATAGATAGATAGGGGAGGAAGTTGTGGCCCTAAGGTTGTGTTTCGAGTCTCGGGCCGGCCACAACTGAGGTGCCCTTGAGCAAGGCACCGAACCCCCCCCCAACTGCTCCCCGGGCGCCGCAGCATAAATGGTTCCCACTGCTCCAGGTGTGTGTTCACGGTGTGTGTGTTCACTGCTGTGTGTGTGTGCATGCTTTGGATGGGTTAAACACAGAGAACAAATTCTGAGTATGGATCACCATACTTAGCCGTATGTCACATCAGATTAGATAGATAGATAGATAGATAGATAGATAGATAGATAGATAGATAGATAGATAGATAGATAGATAGATAGATAGATAGATAGATAGATAGATAGATAGATAGATAGATAGATGCAGGTATCTCAGTAGTAATAGTACTCCTTGTGCTGCAGTGATCGCTAACAGAAGACTGCCCCTAGGCCCATGTATCACTCACCATGACTCTAGAAGAAGGGTGAGTGAGTTCCCACAGCAGGCTCTTGGGGGGAAAAATAGTGTGGGCAAAGGTGGCTTGATTCCATCAGAAATGAGACAAGTTACTGTAGGTTACTACTTTAGGAACTGGGCAGTGCACCATATCCAGAAGATCAGTTGCATTTGTGATTGAGGAACTTGTCTCTGAATCACAGTTTTCTACATGCTCTTTACTTCAACACACCAAACACACAGGTGCAGATAACCTGGCTGAGTGTGTTGATCATTCCTCATCATACTGAACTGTCCTGAGAGGAAGATACCAAATGAGCCTCATAGTTAGAGCCATGGTGAAAACCAGGACCTTGTCACAGTTAGGTGAGTCATGATCACCTAACTGATCCAGTGCCTGCTGTAGTGGAAATAGTGACGTGCCATATGGCTAAGTACGGTGACCCATACTCAGAATTTTTTCTCTGCATTTGACCCATCCAAAGTGCACACACACAGCAGTGAACACACACCCGGAGCAGTGGGCAGCCATTTATGCTGCGGCGCCCGGGGAGTAGTTGGGGGGTTTGGTGCCTTGCTCAAGGGCACCTCAGTCGT
Organism: Tachysurus fulvidraco; assembly: GCF_022655615.1. Taxonomy (NCBI): domain Eukaryota; kingdom Metazoa; phylum Chordata; class Actinopteri; order Siluriformes; family Bagridae; genus Tachysurus; species Tachysurus fulvidraco. The sequence continues at coordinate 31,418,771 of NC_062521.1, read as the reverse complement.
GGCCGGCCCGAGACTTGAACCCACAACCTTAGGATTACGAATCAGACTCTCTAACCATTAGGCCACGACTTGCCCATAATAGGTCAATTTGTCATGGCCAGAGAGATCCACCTGCACAAAACGTTGCACTTCTGAGTGCAGATTCTCCCAGGTGGATGCTTGTCTCCTCAGTGTGTCTACTGCACCAGCAAGCTGTCTTTAAAAAGCACATGTGCTCTGGAGTGATGCAATCATGAAAATGCAGGTCCTGGGACTCAGCCTGCCGCTGTGTCAATGGATCTCCAACTTCCTGACAGACAGACCACAAACCGTACAGGTGGGCAAACACACCTCATCCACCCTCACACTCAGCACTGGAGCTCATTGTACACACATAACTGTGTGGCCACTTCCAACTCCACCACCATCATCAAGTTTGCTGACAACACTGTAGTGGTCGGCCTGATCTCCAACAACAATGCGATGGCCTACCTACGGGAGACTAAAAACCCGGAGAGATGGTGCCAGGAGAACAATCAGCAAGACTAAGGAGTTGATAGTGGACTTCAGAATGAAGCAGGAGCAGTCATACCAACCGCTAAACATAAACGGGACCCTAGTGGAGAGAGTGGACAGTTTCCGATACCTGGGTGTTCACGCCACACAGGACCTCTCTTGGTCCTGTCACATCAACACCCTGGTGAAGAAGGCCCGGCAGCATCTGTACCATCTGAGACGCTTAAGGGACTTCAAACTACCCTCTCAGGTGCTAAAGACTTCCTACACCTGCACCACTGAGAGCATCCTGATGGGTAGCATCACCTACTGGTTCGGGAACAGCACCATGCAGGACAGGCAAGCCCTCAAGAGGGTGGTGCCATCAGCTGAACGTACCATCCACACTGAACTCCCTGACCTGCAGGACATCTACAGCACGTGGTGCTAGACCAGGGCCAGGAAGACCTCAGCCATCCCAACAATGGACTATTTTCTCTGTTGCGTTCAGAAAAACGCTTCCGATCCTTGAAAACAAACACAGAGAGAATGAGGAGAAGCTTCTTCCCGCAGGCCATTTGGAATTTAAACCAGGAAACAATTAGGATCTAGTACTGGACCACTCTCTCCATCTTCACTGTTTTTCTGCAAACCTTTTTTGCATTATGACACTTTAACTCTAGACTGTCACTTTAACTCTAGACTGACACTTTAACTCTGGACTGACACTTTAACTCTGGACTTGCACAGCACAGTACCACTTTATACACACTATACTGCACATGGACACTTTAAGGACAATAATTAAAGCCATACGCATTTATGTATATTTATGTATATACATTATTTTTCACTTACATTTTCATAATTTAGATTTATTTTCATTCATTCATTCATTTTCTGACGCTTATCCGAACTTCTCGGGTCACGGTGAGCCTGTGCCTCGGGCATCATGGCAGGATACACCCTGGACGGAGTGCCAACCCATCGCAGGGCACACACACACTTCCATTCACTCACACACTACAGACAAAATACGGAGAACATGCAAACTCCACACACATAAGGCGGAGGTGGGAATTGAACCCACAAGCCTAGAGGTGTGAGACAAACCTGCTAACCACTAAGCCACCGTGCCCCCTATGTTTTTATTTATTTTTTTTATATTTTTTTATAGTTTATACTTTTTTATACTTTATACTTTATCTACCTGCCTTTGGTTTTATTTTTTATCCCAAATTGCATTTCTTATGTTCGAATACCAGACAGATGCAAAAAGCATTTCAGTACATGTTGTACTTGGTATGTGTGTGTATGTGACAAATAAAAATTTAATTTGAAAATGTGTACACATCAGCTGACATGAAAAAGTTGAGTAGCTTCTCAGTGTAATGAAGAGTCGTAAGGCTGGTGATCCATTTGCAGCATTTAATAACGATAAACGCGTAGTTTATCGTTAAACACAATGTCAAAGAGCAGGCAGAAATCGGAAACAGTAAGACAGGCATAAGGTCAGGGCAGGCAGCAAACAATCAATAAGGAGAACACAGAAAGAGAAACCCAAAACCTGAACAGAGGAAACACAGGAATCGCTCAGAATGATAGCCAGAACAGATCAAGACTTCGCACTGGTGTCAAGTTCACGTTTAGTCTTTATAGGAAGTGGCTGATGAGGAACAGGTCGCAGTGCAATCAGTGTCAGTGGTGGATTCCGGGAGGTGTAGTCCAGGAGAGCTTTAATATTCTGGAGACGCTTCCTGGTGTTGGTGTTCGGTGGGTGTGGATGGAGCGCTGACCATGACAGAGCCAGAGCAATGTGAAGTCCAGAGCAATGTGAGACCAGGGCCATTGTGGAATAGGTAGGGACTGCAGCAGACCCATGGGAAGTTGGTAAGGGACCTTCGAGGAGACCCCACAGCTCCGCACAAAATCCCGTATGTCCGTGGGCAGCGAAGGACACCAGAACTGGTTTTGGGCCAGGTGAATTGTCCCTGTGACGCCGGGGTGGCCAGAGCTAGGGCTAGAATGTAGGAGCTCCAGGAGAGTGGTGCATAGGTTCTCGGGCATTAACACCACGACCACCAAACTACCCGGACTCCCGAGTGAGTACCAGGACCTCGCAGAAGCATTCAGCAAAGCCAAAGCAACCAAACTGCCACCACATCGCGAGCTCCTGCCGGATGCCACACCACCCAGAGGGAGAATCTTCCTTCTCGGGCATAGATTTTTTCTGGAGGGCACTCGGTAGGTGGCGGCGCCTGCGCATTGGCCTGGGAGATCTCTGTCAGGACATCCCACTGGATCGGAGCGAGGATGCGGGTCTCGGGGATGATAGGTTCAGGCGGTGCATCCTGGTCCACTTCTCGGTGCACACATGACAGTGCATCAGCTTTAGAGTTTTTGCTTCCTGGATGGTAAGTCACAGAGAACTGAAAGTGCGTGAAGAACATAGCCCATCGTGCCTGACGGGGGTTTATGCGCTTGGCGGCACAGAGATATTCCAGGTTTCTGTGGTCAGTCAGGTCTGTGAATGCGTGCCGTGCGCTCTCCAGCCAGTGCCTCCACTCCTCAAATGCTGCTTTCATTGCTAACAGCTCACAGTCCCACATGTCGCAGTTGCGCCCAGTGGGAGATCATTTGTGGGAGAAGTACGCGCACGGGAACATTTTATTGGTCGGCCCCTGGCATTGAGACAGGACAGCTCCAACTCCTGTGTTGGAGGCATCCATCTCCACTATAAATGGCCGGTTCGGATCGGGGTGGTGAAGGATGGGCGCCGAGGTAAAACTCTCCTTCAGGTGTCGGAACGCCGTAAGTGCCTCCGACGACCAGGTGAGACGGGCTGGGGCTTTCTTGGTCATGGACGTGAGTGGTGCTGCGATAGTGCTGAATCCACGGATGAAGTGACGGTAAAAGTTTGTGAACCCAGGAAGCGTTGCAGCTCTTTGATGGTCTGTGGCTGTAGCCATTGTAGTATCGCCTGCACCTTTGCGTCATCCATGGCAACCCCCTCGGCCAAAATGATGTAGCCCAAGAATGCCGTCGAGGTTCTGTGAAACTCACACTTCTCTACCTTGGCGTATAGACGGTGCTGGATCAGCCGTTCCAGCACTGCCCTCACGTACTGGACATGCTCTTTCAGGTTTTCAGAGTAGATAAGGATGTCATCGATATAGACGATCACTCAACGGTCTAGCATGTCACGGAATATGCCGTTGATGAACGACTGAAACACCGCCGGACTGTTAGAAAGACCGAATGGCATGACTAAATATTCGTAGTGGCCAGACTGGGTCGAGAAGGCGGTTTTCCATTCGTCCCCTATCTAACGCGAATATGGTTGTAAGCGCTACGGAGATCTAGCTTGGTGAAGTACCACGCTCGGCGGAGTTGTTCCAGGGCTGACGGGAGGAGCGGAAGAGGGTACCAAAACTTCACCCTGAGGTCGTTTACGGCTCTGTAGTCGATACATGGCCGAAGACCCCCGTCCTTCTTTTTCATGAAGAAGAAGCCCAACGACGCTGGGGATACGGAGGGCCGGATGAACCCCTTCTTCAACTCCTCCTCGAAGTATTTGTTCATGGTCGCCGACTCTGGTTGTGACAGAAGGAAGATTCTCCCTCTGGGTGGTGTGGCATCCGGCAGGAGCTCGCGATGTGGTGGCAGTTCGGTTGCTTTGGCTTTGCTGAATGCTTCTGCGAGGTCCTGGTACTCACTCGGGAGTCCGGGTAGTTTGGTGGTCGTGGTGTTAAGTTGAAGTGGCCTCTCTGTGGGCCGGTGGTGCTGGGTGCATGCGCTGACCAGGAGATGACTGAGTTGTGAAGCTTGAGCCATGGTAGCCCTAGGATGAGGGCGTGTCGGGGAGAGTGGATGATGTGGAAGCGGATGTGAAAGCGGATGTGCTCATGATGATGGGCCCCTACTTGAGGCTGAGGTCCCTTGTCATACGCGTGATGCGTCCTTCTCCAAGCGGCCGGCCTCTATTGCCTCCACGGCCACAGAGAAAACACAATTGGTTACCGGTATGTCATGGGTCTGCACAAATTCCCTAGACATAAAGTTACAGCACGTGGTGCTTCTTAGGTGGTCTGACAGGACAAGCTGACGACCTGTGTCCGGATTCCCTGCAGTACAAGCAGAGACGCTGGCGGAATCGCCTTTCTTGTTCCTTGGGTGTGAGGTGCGTGAAATTGATCTGCATGGGTTTGTGGTTCTCGGATTGAACGGCGCGTGTGGGGTTTCGTCGGGTACGCATCAGGTTGTCGATTTGAATGGAGAGGTCCATAAACTCGGCCAGGTTCTTCCCCTCGTCCCGGCAGGCGAGCTCCGGGTGCAGAACCGGGTTCAAGCCCTTCCGGTAGAGCAGCTTCAGAGGTTGCCGGAGAGCTGACCTCTGAAGAGAGCTGAGTTGCGAGCTTGGAGGTGAAGTCTTCTGTAACAAAGAGTCATAAGGCTGGTTATCCATTGGCAAGCTTTTAATAACGATAAACTCGTAGTCGAACAGGCGAGGTCAGGGCAGGTAAACACAATGTCAGAGAGCAGGCAGAAATTGGAAACGGTAAGACAGGCAGAAGGTCAGATCAAACAGTCAATAACGAGAACACAGAAACAGAAACCGAAACCTGAACAGAGGAAACACAGGAATTGCTCAGAATGATAGCCAGAACAGATCAAGACTTCGCACTGGTGTCAAGTTCACGTTCAGTCTTTATAGGAAGTGGCTGATGAGGAACAGGTGGTGGTGCAATCAGTGTCAGTGGTGGATTCTGGGAGGTGTAGTCCAGGAGAGCTTTAATATTCTGGAGACACTTCTCGGTGTTGGTGTTCGGTGGGCGTGGATGGAGCGCTGACTGTGACACTCAGCATGAATAATTTCTGATAGCCTTAACCTACTGAATGGGAACATTTTCAGGAACTAGTTCAGTCTGAAATTATGTGCAACCCACTGAAGAACCACGTTATCTTCTTTGTGATCATGTTTCTGTTCAGAAGCCATTCAGTTTTGTCCGTTTGTACTGTATGTAGTGAACATTCTGTAGATAAAGTAAGTGAACACATTTCCGTTCTACTACTCTGATTATCCCTTTTTTGGTATTTGGGTCTTTTCCCAAAAGCAGATATTCTCCTGGTCTCAAAGCACTGAAATAACTTCCTGGGAGCCAAGACACCAAGATGGCTGCCAAATTGACAGACTTTAATATAAGATCTTTAATGTCAGGATTTAACTTCACAAACATTCATCCCCATTCCAAAGCACACCAGAAACACTAATCCCACACCATCACCACCCGTCCCGCTCATATATACATTTCTACACATTTCGGGGTGTTTTTAACGATACCGCTAAGAACAGAAGAGGTGAGGAGTGAGAGAAAGTAAATCTAAAGTAAAAAAGAAGAGAATAACAAAACAGGACAAATGTGAAGACTAGAGAGATGCAGAAAAAAGAATGAGAGATGAGGGAGGAAAAGGAAAAGGAGAAAGGTCTAAAAAGTAATACATTAAATACTTAAAAAAAATAAATTAGAGGTGTGAAAGAGGATCAGAGGACGAAAAATGAGAGAAAGGAGATAAAATGGGGAAAGTGAAGATATTAAAAATATGAAGAATGATTCAAGGCAAGAAAAGGAAAAGAGGGAAGCAAAGGAGAAAAGAGAGAGAGCGAGAGAGAGAGAGAGAGAGAGAGAGAGAGAGAGAGAGAGAGAGAGAGAGAGAGAGAAAGAGCGAGGTGCGATAATGCACCGTACACTCAGATTAAAGCACATCAGAGACACTAATCCTCTACACACACGCATGCACACACAAACGCACACACACACACACACGCACACACACACACACACACACACACACACACACACACAGACAGACATGCACATGCTCACAGTGACGTAGATGCCCAGGGTGTATCCGATGTTCTACTACTTTATGCTTCAGACCACCAGGACGATTTTCTTTGCAAGAATTTACTGAAAAAATACCTTTCCACCTTCCAGCTTCACTGGAACACGACAGCAGAGTGGTTCACCTTTCCTCTGGGAAAGCGCTGACAGTCAGAGTGTTCAAATCAATTCGGCTTTATTCATACAGCACTTTTAACAATGGATATTTTCACAAAGCAGCTTTACAGAAATCTATAAATTCAGGATATAAATGATGAATGTATCTTAAAAAAGATGCCTTAAACCTGCTGCAATGCCAGCAGTGTGTGTCCTCCGTTATCTTATAATGAGCTGTTTTGTGGAGAATCGTAGATTCCCTGCACTCCATTGTACTGTATAGTTTAGCAGCTTGAGGCTCGGCACGTGTGCCATATGAACCTTCTTGAAGGAAGATAATGATACAGTGCCATCATCCTGTTGTATGCCCTATCACCAACGTATGATCACCTGGTATTGGAGAGGGGTTTAGGTGTAAGTGAGTGGTGAAGGTAGAGAGATGTAGGTGTAAGTGTAGAGGTGTAGTTGGAGTGGTGTAGGTGTAAGTGGAGAGGTGTAGGTAGAGGGGTTTAAATGTAGGTGAGAGGTATAGGTAGAGATATGTAGGTGTAAGTGGAGAGGTATAGGAGTAGATGTTGAGTTGTAAACGTTGCTCTGTTGTATGTGTAGGTAGAGAGGTGGAGGCGTAGGTGGAGGTGGAGAGGTGTCGGTTCAGGTTGAGTGTTGTAGGTGGATAGGTGTAGGTGAAGAAGTGTAGATGTAGGTGAGGAGGTGGGTTGAAGGTGTGTAGGTGGAGTTGGAGGTGGAGGGGTGTAGACAGACGGTTGGAAATGTGGGTGGAGAAGTTTCAGTGTACTCAGAGTTTTTTCACCCTGCTGTGATACTGTGAATGTTACACTGCAAACTGTTTCATTGTTATCTGAAGGCTCAGCTCCTGGTAGTCGTATCACACAGCCAGGATGTGGTAGTCTAGTGTTTAAGGTGTTGGGCTACCAAGCAGAAGGTTGTGAGTTTGATTCCTATGTCCACCAAACTGCCACTGCTGGGCCCCTGATCAAGGCCCTTAACCCTCGATTGCTCAATTGTATAAAAAAAAAATGTAAGTCGGGTTTAAGGGATAAGGGTGTCTGCTAAATGCTGTAAATGTAAATAATATAGTGCGAGCAACCGGAACCATTTATCCAGCTCTGGTTCCTCACTGAAAAGAGGGAGATTGTTATTGTCAGGGAGCATCATATTAAACACTCAGCAGTTTTGTGGTAAACCCTGTTGTTATCCACACCATAGAAATAAATATAAATCTTATATTAATATACGTTCAGATGTAAGCGTAAATCAGCCTTCTGTAGCCAATGATGGATTCAATGATCCATTCTATTAAAATGAGCATATCTCTATTGGTTACCAGTCTGTTCAGTTCCAATTACACTCACAGTGACTCACAGTGGTTGACATCACCAACCTCACTGTATCCCTGATGTTCAGTTCCTCCACCAATCACCTTCAATAATCCAACTATCAATAAGGACCGAGCACAGGTGGGCATCGGCTCTGAAGCACAATCAATAAAAATTTCCAATAAAAATGGAAAAAGGTTTTAAAAAAAAAACAGAGAACAGAAATACATTGAAGACTAGAGAACATGGCATTAATTTTTCTGGCCAACACTAGAGAGTTTTTCTCAGTTATCTTGGAGGCTGATTGTGATCATAAAGATTTGCGTCTCAGTACTTGGGGCAGAGTTAATTACGAGTAGATATTGTCAGACATTGTCAGTGAGTGGTTAGACTAAATATAGGAACTGTGCTCTGCTGTGTTTCCACCACAAACCTCCAGTGTTTTGATCCAAGTGTGTTTCCTCTGGGTTCTTTAGTTTCCTCTGAACAAAAAGAAAAGCACACAAATGTCAACACAAGCACACATCCACCCACCCACCCACACACACACACACACACACACACACACACACACACACACACACATACACACATACAGGTGGACATTCTGAATGTTATTATTCCTTTGCTAAGTAGACTTAATTAAATTGTTTTCAATTGCTCATATCATTATCATATTATGAAGGTGCAAATAAATAAATCTCTCTCTCACACACACACACACACACACACACACACAGCAAAGTTTTGCAAAATTATTTATCTTATCAATTATATTCCATACAAATTATTGAGTATTCTGTGGAAAAATAACATGGTTCACAGAAGAATGTTGTTTATTAGAAAGGGAGGTATACTCTGATTTCTTCTTCCATGACTATTAGTATTATTAGTATTCTTGTAATTGGGGGTAGTGGTGTTGACTTATATTATCAATTTCATCTAATTCTATACTCATTTTTATTAAAGTTTTAATCTCGAATGGCATTAAAGCTATCTGAGGTTATATAGATTCAGTAAGGCGAGATACAAGGACAGAGACATGGAGACAGAGACAGTAAGGGTAAGACAGATGCTGATGGGCAGAAAACTGTAGATATTAAATAGTAAAAGAAAGATAGAAAAAGGGGAGAAAGCGAGAGAAATGCTCACTCGTCCTTTTTCATTATTTATTTCCTGCCTGTCGTTTTTCCACACTGCGCATATTGATGTGAGGAGAGCTGTGTGTGTGTGTGTGTGTGTGTGTGTGTGTGTGTGTGTGTGTGTGTGTGTGTGTGTGTGTGTGTGTGTGTGTGTGTGTGAAATGTGTGTCAGAATCATTTCCTGACGAAGGAGACGAGCTGGAAGTAATCAGCAAACCGCTGATGCGGTGTGACAGACTGAGCATCGCAATCACACATACACACACAGACACACGCACACACGCACACACACACACACACACACACACACACACACACACACACACACACACACACACACACCCAGAGTAATCTCAGAAACTAGCAAGACCCTCACACACTCGCAGGAAGTTAGGACGATGTGCTGCCCTCTGAATACATATTGGTTTTTTATATGTCCTGTGTGTGTTGTATATGTATTGGGTCCAAATCTCAAAGAAACAGCTGATAATTAAGGTCAACAACAAAAACAACAGCAACAATAAAAATAATAATTAAATAAAGAAAGGCAATTTTTAAGGTCCAAGTATCTTTGCAGTAATAATGACATCTCTTCTGATTTTTTTGTAAAAGTGTTTTTGTAAACTTTGTTGTTTTTCCCTCACACAGTATCAGTGTCGCCCTCCTTGATGTTGGAACACACACTTTCATCCACTTGCTTCTTGCATGAATAACACCTGAGTGGCGAAAGGACAACTTTACTTTAGCACCCTATTGTTGTGGCAAGCAGGAGAGCACATGGTTTCAAGGCAGGGTGGCATAAGCGCTCATAGCTGACAGCCAATCAGAGCCCACAACAAAGACTCTTCACTGTTACTGAGAATAAGGGAGAGTATTATAGTTTGTAGCACACACTAGCCTCTGCTTTTCAGAACCTGATGAAGACAGTGAAGACAACACTGCCCAAATCTGCTGCACCACTCAAAGCTGCCTCATGTGCCCTGCCTCATCACTGATCAGCACTGCTTAGAAGCGATTACCACAGAGCGCTCTTTAAAAACTTTAAAGGCTTTAAATTATAAGAATTTTTTTTACTGCCCTGGTTTCTTGAGTGTCTTTGTTCAGCCATGATTAAGTTGCGAGTTACTACATTATTGGAGAATTTGGGAATAAATATAGACCCTCCACAAAATACTGAGATGGACCCTATGCTTAAGCAAATTTTCAAAGCAAACCTTCAGCAGCAGTTCAGACAGTGACCCAAAAGCTTACATATTGCCACTGAGGAAGTACTTGCTCTGAAAATCATTGACCTCTGCTGTGATGCCCAAAGACCCCTCTTGAAGTTGAGAAGTGAGGATGTTGTTGAGGCATACAAGTACTTGCTGATGTTAATGTGGATAGCGTAGAGAGGACTAGAATAAGAATGACTGGTCCTATATCTTTGCTAACTTCCTCTTTGGGTTGGCTCAACTGCCTTAGTATTTTCTCACACTAGAAGTGGCCACCTATGAGATGCTACAACAAGTACAGGTCTCCTACAAATACAGTTACAGAGTTCCACCACTGAATATATTGCAGCAGAGCAAAAAGTTAGTGATGGCCCAAATCCTGTAAGCACTGCTGCCGGAGAAGCACAAAGAAATTGGGCTGCAAAGTTCTAACACCCCACAGAGATAGAGGCATTTGGGTGTGCCTCATCCTTTTCCCTGTCTTCAGCATTCAACTTAAAGTCATAGATCTCATTGAGCCACTTCCAAAGTCACCCCATGGTCCACCAAGTGGTTCCACTTTGGAAAGCCACTTCCTGCCATATATCCACAAAGCTTAAGCTACACTTTACCCAAGTGAAAACCCCAAAAATGTCCTAAAACCTGAAGAAACACCTGACAACATCTGTCTACCACTCAAGGCTGACAGTCTGGCCAAACATTTCAATAAGATTCTAAAATCGTTGCTCAGTTGGAAGAAAAGTTAAGTAGGAACAGCTTAGAAACAGGACTTTGCCATCCTAGAGATTCTACAAGCCTCCACTGGATTTACTACCTTCGGGATGTGTTTTTGTCTGCAACCTATAGGACTGCTAGATGTTGCCCAGGAATCTTGAGAGAAGTAGCCCTCACCATTTTTGATCTTGTTGATTATGTCCATGAGAGGACTAAACGAGTCATCCTGGGAACACATGGAGCAAGCTTAGAGATGGGAGTTCCAACCATGTGATCAGGTACTCCTTCCCATGCCTAATGTTTTCTGCAGTTTTTCGCAAGCTGTCAGCACCTGTACATGAACTACCATGTTAACAAAGTTAATTGACCAGTTTGCTGACATTCTGCACCTGGACTGCGGCTCCAGGTCTACCATGAGGTCCTCTCCCATGAACACCATGAACACAAATCAAATCAATTTTTAAAATGCCTCACCCACTCCAGAAGTGTGGGTGAGATATCTATCTATCAGGTTGGAGGAGATTGGATGCAGTAAGACAAGATAATTGAGGAATCTGCCAGACACATTGATCATCTGTTCATTTCTTTCACCTTGGGAAGGAACGGAGAGAGCTTTGGAAAGTCAGGCTAATGGCTAACCCAGAAAGTACAATTACATTTACAGAATTTGGCAGATACCCATATCCAGAGCAATGTACAAAAGTGCTTATAAGTCTCTGAATACAATGTCATTGAATACATTAACTTTGGTTTAGACTTAAGATACCATGAACCTAAAACACAGTTCAAAGTTGTTGTTTTTTAAATACACACACAACAAACAGAGAGAAAGTGCTAGTTCACGTATTTCATAAAGAAGTCATTTGAATCCAGTGACTCAGCTGTCCGGACTGGTAGAGGAAATTTATTCCACCACTTCGGTGCTAGAACAGAAAAGAATCTTGTTGTATACTTACTGTACCCTGATAGATGGTGTGACCAGTCGAGCAGCTCTGAGGGCGCGAGGTGCAGTGTGAGAAGTGATGAGGACTTTGAGGTAAGGTCAGCTAGATCAGCCAAACTGTCATCCATCCTTATCCTCCTTGACCTTTCAGCAGCGTTTGATACGGTCAACCACAAGACTCTCTTATTCATCCTCAAGAGTCTTGGGATTTGCGAATCAGCTTGGGAATGGTTTGCTTCCTACCTGGAAGGACACTCATATCAGGTAACATGGAGGGGAGTGACATCTGCTCCACGCAGACTCTCCACTGGTGTCCCACAGGGCTCAGTACTTGGTCCTATTCTTTTCTCTCTGTATACTCACTCTCTTGGGGAAGTTATTTCATCACATGGTTTCTCTTACCACTGCTATGCTGATGATACACAACTTATCTTCTCTTTCCCACCCTCAGATACCACAGCTTCTGACCGGATCTCAGCATGTCTGGCAGAAATATCATCATGGATGACTGCTCATCAGTTAAAGCTCAATCCTAGCAAAACTGAACTGCCTTTCATGCCAGGTGATTCATGCCCAGGACCTACTCTCCGATTCATCCACAGCTCGCAACCTTAGGGTAACCATGGACAATCAACTGTCCTTTTCCTCTCATGTTGCTAATGTGACTCCCTTATGTCGGTTTCTTCTCTACAACATTAGAAGGATTCGGCCATTTTTGTCCACACAGGCTGCTCAGGTACTTGTTCAGTCTCTTGTCATTTCTAGACTGGATTACTGCAACACACTGCTGGCAGGTCTACCTATGAACGCAATCCGTCCTCTGCAAATGATCCAAAATGCAGCTGCCCGGCTTGTTTACAACCTGCCAAAGTTCTCCACACCACCCCGCTGCTGCGATCCCTCCACTGGCTTCCAGTAGCTGCACGCATCAGATTCAAAACACTGATGCTGGCCTACAAAGCCAAAAATGGACCAGCTCCCTCTTACCTCAAAGCCCTCATCACTCCTCGCACTGCACTCCACACCCTCTGATCTACCAGCACTGCTCGATTGGTTCCACCATCTCTCAGGGTAAGAGGCAAGTATACTACAAGACTCTTCTCTGTTCTGCACCCAGGTGGTGAGATGAACTTCCCCTAGAGGTCCAGACAGCTGAGTCACTGGCTATTTTCAAGCGGCGGCTGAAGACCTACTTATTCAGGAAACACTTCAACTAGCACTTCTTTCCTTATCTTTTGCATTAAAAAAAAAAAAAACACAACCTTTGACACTTTTTCATTGTAACTTTGAACAAAAGTTTTAAACTCATGGTATCTTAAGTATGTAACCTAGTGAGCAAGCATTAATGTATTCAATGTTGGAGATTTAAGCACTTATGTACGTCACTCTGGATAAGGGCATCTGCCAAATGCTGTAAATGTAAATGTAGGTAAGGTGGCTGAGGTGGCTTTGTAGGCAAGCATCAGTGATTTAAATCTGATGCATGCAGCTACTGGAAGCCAGTGTAGGGAGCACTGCAGCAGGGCCGTGTGCGAGAACTTAAGCAGGTTGAATCCAAATCATGCAACTGCATTTTGGATCATTTGCAGAGGACAAATTGCATTCTTAGGTAGACCTGCCAGCAGTGAGTCCAGATTTGAGATGACAAGAGACTGAAAACTTACTGAGCAGCCCGTGTGGACAAAAATGGCCAAATCCTTCTAATGTTGTAGAGAAGGAACCGACATGTGTGTGTCACATTAGCAACATGCGAGGAAAAGGATGATGAGTGTCCATGGTTAACACAAATTTGCGAGCTGTGGCTAAAGGGAAGATCAGATCATTATGCAGGGATATTGCAAGATCATGACCTGATGATGAATCACGTGGGAAGTGAAGAAGGTGCCGGATACCATTCTATTTATACAAGATGGTCATCATTAGATATGACAGAGCCACTCATATCTATTGGTGTACAATCCACTCAACCTTCGCAGCTTTTAAACCCGGACCCATGCTGGCCGAGCGAGATCCTGAGGAAGAACAAAGAACGTGACCCGTACCGGCATCCGCGAGGGAATCAAGCCGGCATCAGGAACAGGCTGAGGGCATGCGCACACTGCGCTTCCTTACCTAGTATCCTGTTAGCCAATGTCCAGTCTCTGGAAAACAAGCTCAATGACCTCAGGGCAAGGGTCAAGTTCCAGAGGGACATTCAGGACTGTAACCTTTTCTGCTTCACCGAGACATGGCTGAACCCAGTGATACCGGACCATGCAATCCAGCTGGCCGAGTTTTTTTCAGTTTACCTCATGGAAAGAACACTAATGTCGGGGAGGTGGAGTGTGTCTGATGGTGAACAACCACTGGTGTGACAGTGCGATCATCGTTCCTCTTTCATGCTCTTGCACACCAAATCTGGAACTACTGACCACCAAATTTCGGCCCTTCTATCTGCCTCGGGAATTCAGTTGGGCAAAGTCAGTGCTGTTTACATTCCACCTTAAGTGGACATGAACACTGCTATATGGGACTCACATGAGACACTAATGCTACACCAAACACAGCATCGGGACGCTGCGCAAATTTTGGTGGGAGACTTAAACAGTGCCAACCTCAAGCACTGACTACCGAACTTTCAGCAGCACATCACCTGCCCCACCAGGGGCAAAAGGAAACTGGACCACAGCTGGACACTATTCAAGAACAGTTACAAGGTACAATCACATCCACCGTTTGGGAAATCGGACCATGCCGCCATCTTCTTTATGCCTGTATACAAACAAAGGCTGAAACAGGAAGCACCGGTTCAGAGGGAGGTTGTGCACTGGACTGACCAATCGGTGGCCGCTCTGCAGGACACTTTAGATGACGCAGACTGGGACATGTTCAGGTGCAGCTCTGATGACGTCAACATGTTTACGAAAGCGGTTTTGAGATTCATCTGGGAACTAGTGGATGATACGGTGCAGAAAACAACCATCAGAACATCTCCCAACCAGAAGCTGTGGGTGGGTAAAACCATCCGCAAATCCGCAAAGCAGTGCTACGGGAGGAAACTAGAGTCACAGTTCCAACTCTGTAGCTCTAGGAGCCTGTGGCAGGGACTAAGAAACATCACGGACCATAGAACACCATCTTCTAGAATGGGGAATGCGGACGCTTCTCTGGCAGATGAGCCAAACATATTTTATGTTCACTCGGAGGCTGCAGCTAACCACGCTAGCAGTGCCAGCGGCACAAACAGCATGCACGCTGTGAGGGCTGGAGAGGTAAACATGTCCACCATCTCAGAGAAGGGCATTCAAAAGAGTGAATACCAGGAAGGCAGCAGGACCAGATGGCATCACAGGTCGGGTTCTAAAAGCCTGCACTGACCAGCTAGCACCGGTGTTCACTGAGATATTCAACCTTCCACTGGAACAGTCTGTTGTCCCCTCATGCTTCAAACAGTCCATCATTGTTCCTGTACCCCAGCCCACCTGCCTCAACAATTAGCTCCCCAGGGTTGTGTTCTGAGCCCCCTGCTGTACTCACTATACACATATGACTGTGTGGTCACTTCCAACTCCACCACCATCATCAACTTTGCTGATGACACTGTTGTGGTGGGCCTGATGTCCAAAATGTGATGGCCTACCTATAGGAGACTAAAAACCTGGAGAGATGGTGCCAGGAGAATAATCATCTTCTGAATGTCAGCAAGAGTAGATAGTGGACTTCAGCATGAAGCAGGAGAGGTCATACCAACCGCTAAACATCAACAGGACCCCAAATGGGGACCTGCCTTGGTCCTGTCACATCAACACCCTGGTGAAGAAGGCCCGGCAGCATCTGTACCATCTGAGATGCTTAACGCTCTGAGGTCTAACAGTATTTTTAGGAACTGGAGAAGTTTTGTCATACCCTGACATTTGTGCTGTTTTCAGTTGCTTATAAAGACATAAATGGCTAAAGTCTAATATCACTGTAATCAGCACAAACTGGACTACAATAATATGTGAGCAGCATGTATGTACATGATTGTGTTTTTGAGAAAACAATGTTTATGTGTGGTTAGTGAAAAATTTGTTAGTGACTTTTGAGAACTGGATCTTTTGGCCGAGAGTTTTTGCTTCAAAATTATCTGAAAATCATCTTGTTTACTCGCTCATGTCATGATTCAGCTCGGACTTTGGCCACGTGCACTTTTGTTTACGTTTCTCGTCACGTGTCTGCCCTGCCTTCATCTGCTCCTTCCTGTCACCACACCTGCTCCTCATTGTGTCATGATTGTCTTGTGTATTTAACTGTGCAACGTTGCCTTGTGCAGCGCGGAATCTACTGTTGTCTTTGTCCTGTCTTCAGTCCATGTCCTGTTTAGTGTTTTTTCGTTATTAAACCCTGTTGTGTTTTTGCTATCCTGCGTCTGGGTCCGCTTCCTGCCCCGGTCATGACGGAAGATTCCGCCACAGCAGGACCCAGCAGGATAGCAGCTCGGACCGGTTATCGTGGGAGCTTTTTTGTTTCGTTTTTTTTTTCTCCCCCGGACTTTGCGGGTTTGGTGACATCGGTCCGCATTTTTTTGGTGAGGGATGCCGCTCCGCCTCCGGTTTCTTCGCGGGGGGCGCCGCCTCACTTCTGGGTTGCGGGCCATGTCGCCAGCCCGAGTTTTGTTTTGTTTTTTTGGTGTCCTGTGACATCACCCCGCATTTGTCCGGTGGGGGGCGTCTCTTCACATTTTGTTTCCGTGGAGAACGTCGCCCCACTTCCTGTTCGTGGGGGGGTGTTGCAGGCCCGTATTTTTTGGATTTTCTGTTCTGTGGAGGATTTTTTTTTCCTTCTTCCCCGCCCTCCCTTCCTTCCCGTTCCTGGTTCCTGAGGGGTGGGACTGGCAGCGGTGTGTCGGGGGTTATGCGCGGCCCTTCAGCTCGGCTGTAGATGTCACTCCACCCTTCAGCTCGGCTGTGGATGTCGCTCGGCCCTTCAGCTCGGCTATGGAAGTCGCGTGGCTCTTCTGCTCGGCTGTAGACGTCGCTCGGCCCTTCTGCTCGGCTGTGGACGTCGTTCGGCCCCTCTGCTCGGCTGTGGACGTCGCTCGGC
Source organism: Tachysurus fulvidraco (assembly GCF_022655615.1). Lineage (NCBI taxonomy): Eukaryota > Metazoa > Chordata > Actinopteri > Siluriformes > Bagridae > Tachysurus > Tachysurus fulvidraco. The sequence continues at coordinate 31,401,890 of NC_062521.1, read as the reverse complement.
CCTCGCTGGCTATGCCACCGTGTGCCTTGCTCCCCCCACCTTCCTCGCCTTGTGCCTTGCTCCCCCCACCTGCCTCGCCGTGTGCCTTGCTCCCCCCACCTGCCTCGCCATGTGCCTTGCTCTCCCCACCTGCCTCGCCGTGTGCCTTGCTCTCCCCACCTGCCTCGCCGTGTGCCTTGCTCCCCCCACCCGGACCCCGTCGGGACCATCAAGACTGGTTTGCGCTTCGGGTGCCACGTCTTGGGGGGGGCTCTGTCATGATTCAGCTCGGACTTTGGCCACGTGCAGTTTTGTTCACCTTTCTCGTCACGTGTCTGCCCTGTCTTCGTCTGCTCCTTCCTGTCACCACACATGCTCCTCATTGTGTCATGATTGTCTTGTGTATTTAACTGTGCCGCGTTGCCTTGTGCAGCGCAGAATCTACTGTTGTCTTTGTCCTGTCTTCAGTCCGTGTCCTGTTTAGTGTTTTTTCGTTATTAAACCCTGTTGTGTTTTTGCTATCATGCATCTGGGTCTGCTTCCTGCCCCGCGTCATGACAGCTCACAGAAAACAGTATATTGATTTTAATTTTTGAAGACACTTTTTGTTTGAAAAGGGCATATGCGTGTAGGCGTCAACTATCATTAATATTAGTGTGATTCACACCTGAGAAGACAAAGGCCCACATAATCAGCTGCATAATGAGCCTTTCAGGTAAGTGTGTGACTGAGAGAGGAGTTACAAGAAAGAATGCGAGTTCAAAGTAAATGTGTATATTTTTTGTTTGTAGTTTATTTAGAGTCTTTAACTATCACACAAAATCACTTTAGAAGTTAGTAATAACACAGAAGACACAATCAGGGCAAAACTGTGCAACAAAAAAAAAGTGTCAACAGGAAGAGTGCAAGATAAAAAAGGGTGTAAAGTTTGTATAAGCCCACTAACCTACTCTGTCACATAGTACCCAGAATTATACAGTTATACATCTTTGTGCCACTATAGGAAACAGTTCCTTTTCAGCTGAACACACAAGTGAACATCATATGCCTGGCATTTCCAAGGCATTTCCAAGCACACAGGTCTAGTTTGAGATATTCAACCTTCCACTGGAACAGTCTGTTGTCCCCTCATGCTTCAAACAGTCCATATAGACTTGTTTGCAACAAGTATGGCAAATAAACATGTTTTGCAAATTGAAGAGTTTTTATTAACCTTGTTGTTTTGACCTCATTAAGAACTGCATGGTTCATCTACAGGGATTGTGGGAATCTCATACAGGAAATGCGTCACACTTGCACAGGGAATGCGTGATCCTCATTTTAGAACATTGGTTTCCTTTAAGACTGTAAAATCATTTCAGCTGTCACACTATTTTCTTTGTTGTGTTCAGGGAAATGCTTCCAATCCTTGAAAGCAAACACAGACTGAATGAGGAGAAGCTTCTTTCCGCAGGCCATTGAGAGTTAACTCTGCCAGTAACTCTGGACTGTCACTTTAACTCTGGACTTGCACAGCACAGTACCCCTTTATACCACACCATACTGCACATGGACACTTTAAGGACAATCATTAAAACCACACACATTTATGCATATACATATATTTTTATATTTTTTACTTTTTATTTATCTACTTCCTTTTGGTTTTATTTTTATCCTTAATTCCATTCCTTTTTATCCTTGAATACTGGACAGATGTAAAAAGCATTTCACTGCATGTCGTACTCTGTATGTATGTGTATGTGTAATGAGGAGTCATAAGGCTGGTGATCCATTTGCAGCGTATTTATTAGAAACTCGTAACAGACAAGCAGGGTCGGCAACAGTAAACAAAATGTCGTAGGGCAGGCAATAATCAGACAGGCAAATGACAGGCAAACAGGTCAGGGCAGGCAGCAAACAATCAGAAACCAAAATACTGAAACAAGATCAAAATCGAAACTGGAACACACTAGGAAACTCTCAGAATGAATGCTACGGAATTCGAGACTTCGCACTGGGGTAAAGTTCAAGTTCAGTTTATATAGCATGGGAAATAGAAAACAGCTGGTGGTGTAATTAGCCCTGGTGTGTGGATTTTGGGAACTGTAGTCCGGAAGTCTTTAATACTCCGGGGATGTTTCTCTGTGTTGCCGGCTGGGAGGTGGGCAGGTGCACCGACCAAGACAGTATGTGACAAATAAAATTTGATTTGATTGATTTGATTTGATTAGCAGTTCAGTTTGGTAGGATTGAACTTCAACTAATGCACCATCATCCGTGATGATATGTCTGCCAGACATGCTTAGATCCAAACAGAAGCTGTGGTATCTGAGGAAGGGAAAGAGAAGATAAGCCGTGTATCAACAGCATAGCATTGGTAAGAGAACCCATGTGAGGACCAAATACTGAGCCCTGTGGGACACCAGTGAAGAGTCTGCATGGAGCAGATGTCACTTCCCTCCATGTTTCCTGATATGAGCAACTTTCCAGGTAGGAAGCAAACAATTCCCTTGAAAATCCCAAGGCTCCCAAAGATGGACAGGAGTGTCTTATAGTCGACCGTATCAAATACTGCTGAATGGTTGTGGAGGATGAGGACAGATGACAGCTTGGCTGATCTAGCAGCATGTAGTTTCTCAGAGACATCCGAAAGGGCTGTCTCTGTCGAATGTGCTGCTTTAAAGCCAGACTGGTTGCGATCTTGCGGGTTGTTCTGTGAAAGATATACAGATAGTTGATTATAGATAATGCGTTCAAGAATTTTTGAAAGAAAAGAAAGAAGTGATACCGGGAGGAGTAAACAAGGGCGGGGCAGACACGTGACAGGGAAGATAAACAAGAGCATGTGGCCAAAGTCCGGGCTGAGTCCTGACAGTACACCTCCCAAAAGGTGCGGCTCCCGACACACCAATTCCGTATTCATGGCAATATCCGAGGAGACCACGATCCCGACGAGTTTCAAGAAGGGGGAGCAAGGCACACGGCGAAGCAGGTGGGGGATCAAGGCACATGGCGAGGCAGGTGGGGGGAGCAAGGCACACGGTGGAGCAGCCAGAGAGGGCAGAGCAATGTCCACAGCCGAGCAGAAGGGACGAGCGAGGTCCACAGCCGAGCAGAAGGGCCAAGCAACGTCCACAGCCAAGCTGAAGGGCCGAGCACAACCCCCTACACGAGTCTTGAAAATCAGAAAGGGGGGAGGGTGGGAAAAGTCCTCCACCACGGGGCAAAATAAATAAATAAAATAAACAAAAATCCCCCTAGGGCAATAACATATGGGCCTGCAACACCCCCCGTGGACAGGAAGTGGGGCAGCATCCTCCACGGAAAAAACAGGAAGTGGAGCAACATCTCCCACCGGACAGGTGCGGGGCGATGTCGCAGGACACCGAGAAAAACAAAAACAGATCTCGGCCTGGTGACATGCACCACAACTAGGAAGTGAGGCAGTGCCCCCCGCAAAATACCAGAAGCAGAGCGTCCCTCACCAGAAAAAATGCGGACAAATGTCACACACAAAACAAAACAAACAAACAAAAAAAGTCCGAAGAAATAAAAATAAATTACTCTCACAGAAAGCTGGTCCAGGCTGACGCTATCCTGCTGGGTCCTGGTGTGGCGGAATCCTTCTGTCAGAGGGCAGGGGGTAAAAACAGACCCAACCGCAGGATAGCATAAAAATAAACAGGATTTATTAACAAAAAATAAAGGTTCCACCTGCTTCATCCCTCATGTCTGTTGAAAACGTTTTTAAACTCAACCATTCTTGCAATCCTACCACTTGCCCACTGAATCCCTTCCACTATGCTGTAGACCATCTCTCAAGACCTCCTGCCTTTCAGAACCACAATCATCAATGGATCCCTGACATCTGGTCATGTACCAACTACCTCTCAAGAGAGCAAGGGTTATTCACATCCTATGCAGCATGTGTGGAGTACATATCTTCATGGATGACAGTCCCAGCTGATTCATCTCCAGGTCAGGATTGGTTAGGATACTGCAATGACTACACAAAAATCTGATATTCCCTTTGGCCACTGCAAACTTTGGGTTAACCTTGTACAATCAACTGTACTTTACACGCATGCTTGCTAATGTGACAGACTCATATCAGTTTCTTCTTTACAACATCAGAAGGATTTAGCCATTTTATACACATAGGCTGCTCGGGTGTTTGCTCAGTCTCTTGTCAATTCAAGACTAAACTACTGCAGCTCTCTGCTGGCAGGTCTACCTATGAACTCAAATCATCCTTTGCAAATGATCTGAAATGCAGCAGTGCAACTTGTTTTGGGGGTCTATAGACTTGTTTGCAACAAGTATGGCAAATAAACATGTTTTGCAAATTGAAGAGTTTTTATTAACCTTGTTGTTTTGACCTCATTAAGAACTGCATGGTTCATCTACAGGGATTGTGGGAATCTCATACAGGAAATGCGTCACATTTGCACAGGGAATGCGTGATCCTCATTTTACAACATTGGTTTCCTTTAAGACTGTAAAATCATTTCAGCTGTCAATTGTTGTGTCACCTTTTCAAAGATGTGAGGTGATCATCAGGTGATCATGTATCCTTGACTGAAGCCAGTTTCTCTGCATTAATTTGGTGTCATCACTTTTAAGAACTTTATTACATTAAGAAGAAATACAGATACAGAGATACAAAAAGTTACAGGAAGGAATTTGTACATCCAAATACTCCATGTTTATTTACAGATTTAATGGATTAGCATATTAACAGACCTTTCTATAATGTATATTTTTCAGTGTGTGTGTGTGTGTGTGTGTATGTATGTGTGTGTCAGTGGGGATCTTCCTGCCAGCTCCTGCATGTTAGATTGACTGCTTACCCTGGTGATTGATTGGTTATCTCTTTTCCGTTGCCACGGTGCCCTCAGTGTACATCAGTCTCTCCAGCTCATCCTGACACAGACTGGGGAATTCTGCGTAATTGATGAATGAGAAGGTTTATGCATGCATTTATAATCCCCAGACACACACACACACACACACACACACACACACACACACACACACACACACACACACACACACACACACAACTGATAAAGTTGGGTTCTGATTGGTGTTGATTAGGTGATGGTGATGGTGAAATCCTTCTGTTATGCTTATCTAACTCAGAGACAGGAAGACAGACAGGTATGTTGACAAAAAGTTAGATTTTAAGACACAGCAACACACACACATACACAGATGTGTGTGTTTCAGCTAGTAAATACAATTGAAATGTGGAGTTATTGTAAAATTAAAGGTGAACCTCATTTCAACAAGTGTTTTATTACTATCACACCATAACACTTTACAAACACTTTACTATTTTTATTTTAATGGTTTTTTTTATTATTATTTGTTAAAGTACAACACATTTTATAGTTAATAATTAGAGTTTAATGTTGGTAAAACAAGTCACTTCCATTCTACAACCTATAAAGCCTCATCCCCTCAATAGTCTCTCTTTATTCTCTCTCCAAGTTAATAAGAGAAAAATCTTAGCTTGTCGTGTTACTGAGAAACACAAAGAAGTGTAAACTGTTCTGATGAGTTTTAGCTTCACCTCTGACTGAGACACAGAGCTCACACTGGAGATTCCTTCACCATATCACACAGAAAAAAAAATTCACCATGTTAAAGATCATACACATTTTTAATCCAGTTATATGAAAATTAATAAAAATATTAGAATGAGTGAATAAATATGAACCTGTTATTTTCAGGTTCTCCTTCTGACCAATCACAGTCCAGAACCCAGCAGGTAATGCTGAATGTGGGCATGTTGAGGTTATGTTCATACTAAACTTCTACAACTTTCTCATTACCTCAATGATGTTGTCCACGTCTACACTCACTGATAGCGACTTGCTAACATCTTCCTGTAGTTATAAACGCAGCCTAGCATTACACAATCAGAGCATGTGCAATCACAAAAGAAGTGATTTTGTTCAGCTCTGATGGCACCACGAACAAGGACACGATGCAATCAGTTCATCCTCATCCTAAACCTGCTCCAGCTTCCGTCTTATGTCCTGTTTTTCAGTTTATATATATATACTGTAGAAAGAAAGAAAGAAAGAAAGAAAGAAAGAAAGAAAGAAAGAAAGAAAGTAAGAAAGAAAGAAAGAAAGAAAGAAAGAATCGAGAACTGAAAACAGAATGTTTGAAGAGGAAAGCACAAAAAAGTGTGTGTTTCTTCTCTGCATCAATCTGAAACCCAGTGTGTCTCTTCAGTGCTGCTTTTAAGCATTATTCGTTAGTCAGAAGTGTTAATGTAAAGTGCCATTATAAAAACAAAACATAACCACTTCAATTAAACTGCTCACAAAATTCAAACAAACAAAACACACCTTCTCAAAACTGTCTCTGAAAAGGGCAAGAAGTTACTGATGTGTCGCTGGAGGCTGCTGTCAGTCAGCTTCTACAGTGATTAAACCAATAACAGCTGATAACCAATAACAGCTTAGTAACAGTCTAGAAGTGTTGTAGTGGGCTGGTGGAGGTTCGACCCTTTTTCAAACAAATAGAAGACCTTTTTGTTTTCAGGTAGAAGGAAACACTTCCACAACAGTACAGTACATTCACCCATGGCTTCAGTTTGATATGAAAGAAAACAGCATGAACAGAACCTGAGAATGTCTCAGCTAGAACTTTATATTTTCAGAAGCAATCAAACACCGTTCATCACCGTAGCAACCACATGAGAAGAATCAGAGATCTGAGTTATTGAGGAGTAAATATTTCATGAAAAAAATAATAAATGAATTAATTAATTAAACGAAAGCTTGAGCTCCAGTAGATCCTTCTGTGAATTTCTTTTCATGAACTTTATTCAGGTTTACTCATCTTCCTATTGGTTTTATTTAATAAAGACTGCATCATTACAGTTATTGCAAAGCCTAAACTCTTCCGTCCCGAACATGTAGAAAACATAAACTTCCAGCTTCACCGCTGTCTGCTAGACAGCCTGACACTGGAGACTCCATCACACCATACACACATCTCCTCAACTGAGACTCAAGAGAAACACACTGGCTGTAGCCTTTCACTGCTGCGACAACATTTTACAGTCTGAAAATAGCATGAATTTGGGGAAATCTATAAAAAAGTTTTGAGACGATTATAAATAAAAACAGAAGTCACCCTGTTTTTATAAATTTCCTTTAAATGATCTGTTTTCTTGGCAGCTCATTTCTCTTCTCTCTTGAAACCTGTCAATAAAACAAGACTATTTCAAGATGGAATATGTGTAAAATATATTTAGAAATAGTTAGTTTAATAATCTTATATTTGGATTATTAAAATATTACAATAGAAAATAATACATCAATAATGTCTGTTTCTGACTCTCTTACAGTCATGCGGCTGTGTACATGTCAATTATTTTTACAGAACAGGGATCATTGAGAACGAAAACAGAGATGAGATGGAGAATCTAAAGAGAATAAAGAGTTTGTAATAAAATCAACCTATAATGATTATTTATTGGAGTAATGAAGAGTTTTGTTTCAAACATTAGCAAGTTGGTGCTTATTTAAATACAAGGTTTCAAAATGTAACAGTGCACACACACACACACACAAGCTCACACACACACACAAACACTCACAAACACACATGCATGCACACAAACAAACACACACACTCACGCAAACACACAAACAGGCGTGCACGTGCACACACACACAGCAGTTTGTAGAGTTAGCGAAGTGTGTTAGTGGTGTGAGGGATTAGCATGGAACCGCAGAAGTGCAGAATCCTGCAACTCCATTATCTATTGAGATACGTGTGTGTGTGTGTGTGTGTGTGTGTGTGTGTGTGTGTGTGTGTGTGTGTGTGTGTGTGTGTGTGTGTGTGATGGGTAAGTGGAAAGCATGACCTAGATACTTAGACTCGTGTAACACATTAAAGTCCGATCAGTTGATGTGGGAGAGAGAGAGAGAGAGAGAGAGAGAGAGAGAGAGAGAGAGAGAGAGAGAGAGAGAGAGAGAGAGCCCTTAATTGCCCTTGATAGAAAGTGTTATGTGTGCAATTAAAACCTTCTGAATAAAAAATAATAAATGCTCAGCACTAAAGTTCATTCTCAGACCTGATGCTCCAGTCAGATTAGATTTCCTCCTTTTTAAACAATCAGCTATGTGTGAAGTGTAGCAGGTGTGGCTCTTGGTCTGATTATCCTTTAAACCATGTCACAGTTTCATTACGGGAGAAATCATTGTGAACAATGTGAAAGAAATAAATCAAAATGCAACACAGAGTTCTGGATTACATGTTATTCTGTGTGCTGCTAAATGCTGAGCTGCTAAATAGTAAGACCAAAGCACAGAGAGTGATATAACATATAGAGAGACAGACAGACAGAAAGAGAGTAACAGAGAGAGTAAGTCAGAGATTTTTACTTTTAAGATCTTCCAGACTTTGAAAACAAAGAATAACAAACAAGTAAGAACAAAGTAACAAAGATAAAAAATAACAAAGAAGACCTCCAACATCCTGGGGAAGAGTCTGGCACCAACATTCCTGACTGGTCTGACTCTTTGCTCCGACAGGGAACCTCAATACACAACTTTGACAGAGGTTTCATACAATGCTTTCTTAGAGGCATCTTCCAATGTTGTTAGTAGTGGTGTTTGGAAGTGCTCCTTCCTCCCACTGATAATCCCCTCCCACTGCAGAGATTGAAAAGTGTGCTTTTTCATGATCTAACACCCCTTGATAAGGCACTGGATGAGTCAATACCCCTAGTGTGTGAACACTGATTCCAAGACCGTGTGCCTCATAGGCCTGAGTAATGGCCTCCACTACCCAGTTTGTGGGTGTGTGTGTGTGTGTGTGTACCTAGTGTCTCCTTAGGCTCAAAGGGGGCTTCCAGCAGCCCCACTAGGACCATAGAGATGTCCCAGGAAGGAAGGCATGGTCTACAGGAAGGCCTCAGCCACCTGATACCACGCAGAAAGGGAGAAACCAGAGGCTGCCTACCCAAGGAGGCCCAGAGGGTAGGTTTGTGGTTCACAGCGATAGCTGCCACATACACATGGATACCATACCACACAGTAAATGGATACAGGCCCCAAGAAAAACAAGACTGTAGGAACTCCAGCACTGTACTGACCGGTCAGTGAACTGGATCCTGACAGCATAATCGCACCAGAGGTGAAAAAGCTTCCACTTCAGAGCATACAGCTTCCTACTAGGGGGAGCCCTAGCATTCAGTATTTTCTCTGTCAATTCAGATGAGAGGACTGCCTCTAGGAAATGGTCCCAGGACCCAGGGTTTCACATCTCAGGGCGAGGGTTTAGGATTGCCCCCTGCATCTGAGAGAGGAGATCCTCCCTGATGGGAACTTCCCATGGAGTGCCATTCAGGAGGGAGACTAGGTCCATAAACCAAACTCAAGAGTGCCAACGAGAAGCAACTAGGTGAAGGTTGACTCAGATGTCGCACACTCTGGCTAGGACTTGTGTTAGCAGAGCTACCGGGGGAAAGGCCAAATCCATCCAAGGCATCCAGGCCCAAAGGGGCTGGATGAGAGAGGTGAAACTACAGATGACTCCTTGGAGACAAACAGATCCACTTCTGCCTGGCCAAAAATATGCCAAATATGCCATATTCACCAAATTCAGCACGTGGGGTTGGAGATGCCACACCCCAGGCCTCCACACCTGCTTCGACAGGAAGTCTGCCTCCTGAGATAAGATGTAGCTTGGCGCCGCCCAAGTGGCAGCCTGTTGCAGCAGCTCACTTTAAGTTTGTACTCTTTTTATTTATTTTATAGTGTTCCAGCACTTTGTGTTTTTTCATTTTCAGTTAATATGTGGGTAATTGTAAACTGCACAATGGACATAAACAAAGTCACAGAGTATGCTCTACTTTTCCTGCTTTTTTGGACTTTGTACAGAGTCACAGTTTGTACTGTTCACAGCCATGGTCCTATTGTTTACACCGGGTATCAGCTGTTAGCATTCTGCATCACGGCGAAGATACTACAGGGAAAACTAGATATTCCCCATGAGCTAAGAAGGAGATGAAAGGAGAACCGTGCTCTGTGTTGGACTAAAAGGAGACATTACAGACAAACTCTTCAGTGCATATTTATGGGAAATGTGAGATCTTTACCCAACAAAATGGACGAGTTAGCGGCTCTTACCCAGCATCAGAGGGAATTCTGGGAGTGTAGCATCATGCTGTTCACGAAGTCATGGCTATCCGAGCTAACACCGGATACGACAGTGGCTCTGGATGGATTTCAACTACTGCGCGTGAACAGAACGATGGAGAGCGTTAAGAGAAATTGGGGAGGACTGGCAGTTTTTGTGAATAATAGATGGTGTAAATCTAGTCACATCATTATTAAAGAACAGATCTGCTGTAAGGACATTGAGCTGTTAGCCACTAGCATTAGGGCATACTATCTGCCCAGGGAATTCTTGCATGTTATCACAATAGCTGCGTATATATTTCCCCTTCTGCTGACAGTAAATCGGCATGCGATGTCCTGCATTCTGTTGTTAACAGACTGTTAACACAGAACCCAAACACCCTTCTGCGTCCAAACACCCTTCTCATTTTCTCTGGAGATTTTAATCATGCCCCTCCATCCTCTCCTCTGCCCACATTCACCCAGTATTTTTCATGCCACACCAGAGACAATAAAACAGTGGATTTATTTTATGCAAACTCAAAGGAGGCTTACACATCAGCACCCCTCCCCCCTTGGGAAGATCGGATCACAACCTGGGTTATCTCCAACCTGTAAACAAACCTCTTGTATGCAGGCAACCAGCTGCCTCTCGCACAGTGAGGACATGGTCTGATGAGACCAGTGAGGCTCTGAAAGACATATTACACAATCTAACAGTCTGCATTACTGACTTCTGTGTGGATAATACTGTACCTACCAGGACTGTATGATGTTTTCCCAACAACAAACCAGAAATCAGAATCAGAAAGAGCTTTATTGCCAGGTATGTTTTTACATGCGAGGAATTTGTTTTAGTGACAGAAGCTCCACAGTGTAACAGAATGACATATAGAATATATACAATTTGTATGTACAAATATACAAGTGTGAAATGTGCAATTGAAATATAAATAGTATGTGCTTAACCTCTTACGGACCTCCGCCTATATCCATTGTCCAACAAAAAGTGGTACAGCTCCCACATACTTTGACACACAGGGATGAGCCTGGTCTCATTTGAAGAGATTCTCTAGTTTCAGAAACTAGTTTCAGATTGATTCTAGGCCTTACTGACACAAAGTTACAGGGGTTTGAATGCAGATTTTCCTGTCCGCCTGGGTTGTTTTTCTGATAAACTGATTAATCTTATTTTTCTGGAACATGCTAGGGACAACTGAGAGTCATAGCCACATGTCTTGGCTTTCACCAAAAAGATTTCAAGTCAAAAGACCCAAAAATGGATTTTATATGAATATTTTTCTACGGCCCTGGTCGTCGGGTGCAGTGTTTTTGTGTACTTGTTTACTATATAACTTTGAAATAAAAGGCTGCAGGCTCAGTCTGAAAGGCCATGAATAAGCCTAGACTCTCTCTCTATCACTCTGGTGTGAAAACAGGCCTGTAACTTGACACCCTGAGCTGTGAGAGGGACAAAAGGTCAGGGATTACGCAAGAATTCTTCTGCGCATCCAGTTCACGCAGACACAGGCAAAGAATGTAAAGCATGTCGCATACCGTTGGAATCGTCTGCTTATTGGCTAAACGGCTGTATAGGTCCCGGCCCATTTCATTGCTATTGGAAGGAGTAATTGTCAGTCAAAAGCGGGTTCCCAAAAAATGAGGTCATGCCACCATTGGCTTCCCAGCCGTCTATCTCTGCCATACAAGCACCGATTGGCTCAAATGAGGGCTTTTTTGATTCGTTAGGACCTGGGCTATAAATATGACGTAGACTTTGAATTTTTGAATATCCCAATTAGGAGTTAGAGCGACAAAACGAGATGATGGCGCACTTCTGTTTCCAGTTTTCAGAACACTAACGGAGTATTTGCGGCGCGACCAGAGCGTTTTGGATTAAAAGGCTTACAGATTTCAATTCCTTGGACCTGTGTGGATTTTTGTGGATTATTTGTGTTGGAATATATTACCCCAGTGAAGAAAGAGACGCGTTTAAAGGTAAGGGAAAAACCGGTCTAGTGCCACCTAGGTCAGTTTTGTCCGAAATTTTTTTCTAATTGTATGAAGGCTGTGAATCATATTGTGCTTTTTGTGTGGGCTTAAAAAATTATTGAGAGTATAAACTTTACTAGGTAAATAGGTTTTTTCGTGTTTTTGGAGGATTTGATGCTTTAAAGTTGAATTGAAGCTTGTTTCTGGGTCATCCCCTAGTGGTCACTTCTACTTCCGTGCCGTGTACGGCACAGGGCCCGTAAGAGGTTAAAGTAAATAATGTGTAAGAATGGTGTTGTGTTCCACGTATGTTAAGTGTTCATCAGATGGATTGCCTGAGGGAAGAACCTGTTTCTATGTCTGGTCGTTCTGGTGCTCAGGGCTCTGTAGCGTCGACCAGATGGCAACAGTTCAAAGAGGGAGTGTGCTGGATGTGAGGGGTACAGAGTGATTGTCTTTGCCCTTTTGCACACTCTGGGGAAGTACAGATATTGGAGAGTGGGGAGAGTTGTGCCAATGGTTCGCTCAGCAGTCCGGACTACCCTGTGTAGTCTTCTGAGGTCAGATTTGGTAGCTGAGCTGAACCAAACAGTAATTGAGGTGCAGAGGATGGATTCAATTATGGCAGTGTAGAACTGTTTCAGCAGAATCTAGCCATGGGGGTCACAGTCCAGTTACTTCTGTGCCGGACCCAAGCTCGGATAAATAGTGAGGGTTGAGTCAGGAAGGGCAACCGGTGTAAAATATTGCCAAATTTAACCATGTGAATCGTCAGTACGAATTTCATACCGGATCGGTCGAGGCCCGGGTTAACAACGACTGTCTTCGGCACCGTTGACCTACAGGGCGCTGGTGGAAATTGGGCTACTGTTGGTCAAAGAAGTAGAGAAGGGAGGAGAGTGCACAGACAGGGAGAGAAGAGAAAAGGTAAGAGTGTAGGACCGAGAATACTAACTCTGAATGTTGGTACTATGACAGGGAACGGTAGAGAGCTGGCTGATATGATGGAGAGAAGGAAGGTGGATATACTGTGTGTACAGGAGACCAAGTGGAAGGGTAGAAAGGCTCATAGTATAGGAGCAGGATTCAAACTGTTTATTATGGTGTGGATAGTAAGAGAAATGGGGTAGGTGTGGTCCTGAAGGAGGAATTTGTGAGGAATGTTCTGGAAGTGAAGAGACTGTCAGACAGGGTGATGAGTCTGAAGTTAGAGATTGAAGGGGTGATGTTGAATGTTGTTAGTGGTTATGCCCCACAGTTAGGTTGTGAGTTGGAGGAGAAAGAGAGATTCTGGAGTGAATTAGATGAGGTGATGGAGAGTATTCGCATGGGTAAGAGAGTGGTGATAGGAGCGGATTTTAATGGACATGTTGGTGAGGGGAACACAGGTTATGAGGAGGTGATGGGCAAGTGTGGAGTTAAGGAAATGAACCTTGAAGGACAGATGGTAGTGGACTTTGCTAAGAGGATGGACATGGCTGTGGTTAACACTTATTTTCAGAAGAGGGAGGAACATAGGGTGACTTACAAGAGTGGAGGTAGGAGAACACAGGTAGACTACATCCTATGTAGAAGAGGCAATCTAAAAGAGATTAGTGACTGTAAAGTGATAGTGGGAGAGAGTTTAGCCAGACAGCATAAAATGGTGGTGTGTAGGATGACTCTGAAGGTCTGTAAGATGAAGAGGTCAAAGATAGAGAAGAAAACCAAGTAGTGGAAGCTGAAAAAGGAGGAATGTTGTGAGGAATTTAGACTAAAGTTGAGGCAGGCTCTGGGTGGTCAGGTAGTGCTGCCAGATGACTGGGAAACTACAGCAGATGTGATCAAGGAGACAGGGAGAAAGGTGCTGGGTGTGTCATCTGGAAGGAGCAAAGAAGATAAGGAGACTTGGTGGTGAAATGAGGAAGTTCAGGATATTATCCAGAGGAAGAGATTAGCCAAGAAGAAGCAGGACAGGACTGAAGAGAATACACAGGAATACAAGGAGTTACAATGTAGAGTGAAGAGGGAGGAGTCTAAGGCCACCCAGAAGGCATATGACGAGTTGTACACTAGGTTGGACACTAGAGATGGAGAGAAGGACTTGTCGTTGGATGGAAGGAATACTTTGAGGAGCTGATGAATAAGGAAAATAAGAGGGGAAAAAGAGTAGAAGGGGTGAACTCTGTGGAACAGAAAGTAGATAAGATTAGAAAGGATGAAGTCAGGAAGGCTTTGAAGAGGATGAAAATTGGAGAGGCAGTTGGTTCTGACAACATCCTGGTAGAGGTTTGGAAGTGTCTAGGAGAGGCAGCAGTGGAATTTTTAACTAGTTTGTTCAACAGGGTTTTAGAGAGTGAGAGGATGCCTGAGGAATGGAGAAGGATTGTATTAGTGCCGATCTTTACGAATAAGGGTGACGTGCAGAGTTGCAGCAACTATAGGAGGATAAAGTTGATGAACCATACAATGAAGCTGTGGGAAAGATTAGTGGAAGCTAGGTTAATAAAATTAGGTTAGGAAATTTGTGAGCAGCTGTATGGCTTCATGCCCAGAAAGAACACAACAGGTGCAATTTTTGCTCTGATAATTTTGATGGAGAAGTATAGGCATGGTCAGAGGGAGTTGCACTCTGTGTTTGTAGACTTGGAGAACGTGTATGGCAGGGTGCCAAGAGAAAAGCTGTGGTACTGTATGAGGAAGTCAGGAGTAGCAGAGAAGTATGTCAGAATGGTGCAGGACATGTATAAGAGGAGCAGGACAGTGGTGAGGTGTGCTGTAGGTCAGACAGAGGAGTTCAAAGTGGAGGTGGGACTGCATCAGGGATCGGCTCTGAGCCCCTTCCTGTTTGCTATAGTGATGGACCAGTTGTCAGAGTCGGTCAGACAGGAGACTCCATGGACGATGATGTTTGCAGATGACATTGTGATCTGTAGTGAGAGCAGGGAGCAGGTGGAGGAAAACCTGGAGAGGTGGAGGCTTGCGCAGGAGAGAAGATAAATGAAAGTCAGTCGTAGTAAGACTGATTACATGTGTGTGAATGAAAGAGAGGGAAGTGGAACAGTAAGGTTACAGGGTGAAGAGGTGAAGAAGGTACAGAAGTTTAAGTACTTGGGGTCAACAGTCCAGAGTAATGGAGAGAGTGGGAAAAAGGTAAAGAAGTGAGTGCAGGCAGGTTGGAATGGGTGGAGGAAGGTGTCAGGAGTTCTGTGTGCTAGGAAAATATCAGTGAGAATCAAGGGGAAGGTGTACAGGACAGTGGTAAGACCGCCATGCTGTATGGTTTAGAGACAACGTCACTGAAGAAGAGACAGGAGTCAGAGTTAGAGGTTTCTGAGCTGAAGATGTTGAGGTTCTGAGATTTGATCAGCCAGCCACCCCTGCCCCCATCCAATCCCCTCTGCTGCAACCCCCCCTCTCTTCTTCCACAGCAATCTGTTCCAGCCCCATCTCTCTCTGCACTGCTATTAGCTCACAGCCTACAAAAAACACACCTAACATTTACATTTTCATTTACATTTACAGCATTTGGCAGATGCCCTTATCCAGAGCAACGTACATAAGTGCTTAAATCTCTAACATAATAATCTCTAAGAGTCTTGTAGTATACTTGCCTCTTACCCTGAGAGATGGTGGGACCAGTCGAGCAGTGCTGGTAGATCGGAGGGTGCGGGGTGCAGTGCGAGGAGTGATGAGGGCTTTGAGGTAAGAGGGAGCTGGTCCATTTTTGGCTTTGTAGGCCAGCATCAGTGTTTTGAATCGGATGCATGCAGCTACCGGAAGGCAGTGGAGGGATTGCAGCAGCGGGGTGGTATGCGAGAACTTTGGCAGGTTGAAAACAAGCCAGGGCAGCTGCATTTTGGATCATTTGCAGAGGACGGATTGCGTTCATAGGCAGACCTGCCAGCAGTGCATTGCAGTAATCCAGCCTAGAAATGACAAGAGACTGAACAAGTACCTGAGCAGTCTGTGTGGACAAAAATGGCCGAATCCTTCTAATGTTGAAGAAACTGACATGAGCGAGTCACATTAGCAACATGAGAGGAAAAGGACAGGTGATTGTCCATGCTTACCCCAAGGTTGCGAGCTGTGGCTGAAGGGGAGATCAGATCGTTGTGCAGGGATATAGCAAGATCATGACCTGGGGATGAATCACCTGGGATGAACAGCAGTTCGGTTTTGCTAGGATTGAGCTTTAACTGATGAGCAGTCATCCATGATGAAATTTCTGCCAGACATGCTGAGATCCGGTCAGAAGCTGTGGCATCTGTGGGTGAGAAAGAGAAGATAAGTTGTGTATCATCAGCATAGCAGTGGTAAGAGAACCCATGTGATGAAATTACTTCACCAAGAGAGTGAGTATACAGGGAGAAAAGAAGAGGACCAAGTACTGAGCCCTGTGGGATGCCAGTGGAGAATCTGTGTGGAGCAGATGTCACTCCCCTCCATGTTACCTGATATGAGCATCCTTCCAGGTAGGAAGCAAACCATTCCCAAGCTGATCCGCAAATCCCAAACTCTTGTGGTTGACCGTATCAAACGCTGCTGAAAGGTCAAGGAGGATAAGGACGGATGACAGTTTGGTTGATCTAGCAGCATGTAGCTTCTCAGAGACATCCAAAAGGGCTGTAGAGTGAGCTGCTTTAAAGCCAGACTGGTTGGGGTCTTGGAGGTTGTTCTGTGAGAGATAGACAGATAGGTGATTATAGACAATGCGTTCAAGAATTTTTGAAAGAAATGAGAGAAGTGATACCGGTCTGTAGTTACTGATGTCTGATGGATCCAGAGCAGGTTTCTTTAGGATGGGAATAACCCTTGCTCTGAAAGTAGTTGGTACCTGACCAGATGCTATGGATCTATTGACGATATTGGAAATGAAGGGCAAAAGATGATCAGGAACCTAGTGGTAGGGAGCGGATCCAATGGGCAGGTGGTAGGATTGCAGGACTGGATGATTTGTAAAATCTCTTCTGCTGCCACAGTTGAGAAATGTGACAACGAAGGTGTAGGGGAATGCATACTCTGAGATGTAAGTGCAGTCGGGGCTAAAGTGAAGTTCCGGCAGATTTCCTCAATCTTCTCCTGGTAGAAAGAAGCAAAGTCTTCTGCAGTCAGGGAGGATGAAGAAGGTGGAGCCGGGGGGTTGAGCAGAGAAGAGATGATGTTGTGGAATTTCCGAGGGTCATGTGAGGAAGCTTCAAGCTTTTCCTTGTAGAAGGAAGTCTTGGCAGAAGTCACATCTGAGGAGAACTTGACAAGAAGTGTTCGGTAAAAATCAAGATCTGCATCAAGTTGTGATTTCTTCCACTTTTTCTCTGATAATCTTAGCTCTCTTCAATTGTTGCACAGCACATCTGAAAGCCAAGGACCAGAACAAGAAGTTTTCTTGGATTTAGTGAACATAGGGCAGAGATGCGGGTTTCGTCCTGGTCGTGGAACACTGGACCATCTCTATACCCTCACCAGGTTGCTGGAGGGTTCATGGGAGTTTGCCCAACCAGTCCACATGTGTTTTGTGGATCTGGAGAAGGCATTTGACTGTGTCCCTCGTGATGGCCTGTGGGGGGTGCTCTGGGAGTATGGGGTCCGGGGCCCTCTGTTAAGGGCTGTCCGGTCCCTATATGACCAGAGCAGGAGTTTGGTTCGCATTGCCGGGTGTAAGTCAGACTTGTTCCCGGTGCATGTTGGACTCCGGCAGGGCTGCCCTTTGTCACCGGTCCTGTTCATTATTTATATGGACAGGATTTCTAGGTGCAGTCGGGGGCCGGAGGGAGTCAGGTTTGGGGACCACAGGATTTCGTCTCTGCTTTTTGCAGATGATGTTGTCCTGTTGGCTTCTTCAAATCAGGACCTTCAGCATGCACTGGGACGGTTTGCAGCCGAGTGTGAAGCGGCGGGGATGAGAATCAGCACCTCCAAGTCCGAGGCCATGGTTCTCAGCCGGAAAAGGGTGGCTTGCCCACTTCAGGTTGGTGGAGAGTTCCTGCCCCAAGTGGAGGAGTTTAAGTATCTTGGGGTCCTGTTCACGAGTGAGGGAGGGATGGAGCGGGAGATCGACAGGCGGATCGGTGTATCTTCCGCAGTGATGCGGTCGATATACCGATCTGTTGTGGTGAAGAGAGAGCTGAGCCGCAAGGCGAAGCTCTCTATTTACCAGTCGATCTACGTTCCTACCCTCACCTATGGCCATGAGCTTTGGGTCATGAACGAAAGGACAAGATCCCGGATAAAAGCGGCCGAAATGAGTTTCCTCCGCAGAGTGGCTGGGCGCACCCTTAGAGATAGGGTGAGGAGCTCAGTCACTCGGGAGGAGCTCAGAGTAGAGCCGCTGCTCCTCCACATTGAGAGGGGTCAGCTGAGATGGCTCGGGCATCTGTTTCGGATGCCTCCTGGACGCCCCCCTGGGGAGGTGTTCCGGGCATGTCCAACCGGGAGGAGGCCCCAGGGAAGACCTAAGACACGCTGGAGGGACTATGTCTCTCGGCTGGCCTGGGAACGCCTCGGTATTCCCCCGGAAGAGCTGGAGGAAGTGTCTGGGGAGAGGGAAGTCTGGGCATCCCTGCTTAGACTGCTGCCCCCGCGACCCGGTCCCGGATAAGCGGTAGAAAATGGATGGATGGATGGAGGGCAAAGAAAGTCCATAGTTGAGGAAAGAGATGAGAGGAAAGTATCTGTGGCTGAGTCCAAGGGTAGTGAGGAAAAAGACTCAGGATCAGGAAGGGAAGAAAGAGTGCCAGAAGCTACAGATGAAGGGGAGACAGCGTGAAGGTTGCGGCGGGTAAGAGCGAGGGGGTGAGAGGTAATTTTAGGTAGGATAGGTAGAGTGATGGTGAAGGATACCAGGTGATGATCAGAGATGTGTAGAGGGGTAGCAGTCACGTCTGTAGCTGGAGAAGGACGGGTGAAAACCAGGTCCAGGACATTGCCTCCTTTGTGTGTGGGGATGTAGCTGTTGAGTGTGAGGGTGAAGGAGTCGAGAAGAGACAGGAGGGAAGAAGAATGTAGCTTGTCAGAGGGGAGGTTGAAGTCATCAAGCAATGTCAGGGGGGAGCTATCGGAAGGGAAAGCACTAAGCAGTGAGTCCATTTCTTCCAGGAAGTCTCCTAGGGGACCAGGAGGGCGGTAGACAACAATGATAACAAACCTAACCCCCCTTCCCCCAGATAATTCCCTCCAGCCCCCACTCCAACAAATACACACTGCCCCTTACAGAAGCCCAGGTGAGAATAGTGCTCAGAAAGATCAAAGCGAGGAAGGCTGTGGGTCCAGACGACATCAGCTCCAGGCTCCTTAAGACCTGTGCAGACCAGCTGTGCGGCATGCTGCTGTACATGTTTGACCTGAGTCTGAAGCTGGAGAAGGTGCGCCCTAAAGACTCTGCTGATTAATATAGGCCTGAGACAGAGCTGGAATGGGCTCATGTGAAGCAGACCCAAAAGGTGCTGCCGACATGAGGCCGAGCACCCTCTGTGCCCTGGCAACAGAGAGCCCTCGGCCTAGACGAATAGATTTCACTGCTGACAAGATGAAAGTCACCCGAGCAGCAGACATATGTGCTCGCATCATGGTGGAGTCCCAAACTACCCCAGGAAGGAGAAAGCGTACATATTTCTGGGTTCAACCTGAGGCCTAGAGCCCTAAAATGGGCAAGCACAGCATCTCGATGACTGGCAGCCATATCCTTTGACTGGGCCAGAATGAGCCAGTCATCCAGGTAACTCATCCTTATTGTCCGTCAAATTGAGCCACAGGTGCCTCTCTGTTGCAAATAGCGCAGCCATTGAATGGCCTATGAATTGGGCCATCTGCTTCATGGCATGGAGCAATCACATCTCAAACAAGACAAAGATTGTTCATTATAGTGCAGTTTGGTATGCAATATGACTGGTTTTTGTGCACTATTGTGTGCATACACTGTTTTTGTCTGATTGCAAGACATTTTGATAGGAGACAATTTGGGTAGCTCTCTGAGGATGGGTCACAGGCCTCAGTGCTGTAGAGGTCTATTTAGAATTTTTTCCCCACTTCTAACCAAGAAACTAGACTGCTGAAGTTGACTTTTCTTTTTCTCCACTAATACCAATTTTTTTTTATATTAGATGGTATTATGTCTATTGTAACTACATAATAATCTGAAAACCCAGTAGGGTGTATGACTGCTTTACAAAAGCTATCCTTTTTTTTTTGTTTACATAAAACTTGTCCATTATTACTGAATTACTCTGTGTGTCAGTAACTTTAATCCATGTGAATTGTTTAATTCCCTAGTTTTTTCCCCTCCACAAATCAACCAAACTGCACTGACTGATTAGACCTTCTAAGGCCATAGTGGACTGTGGGTGTGGTTCCTCTCTGTTTCTGTCTAAGGTGAAGTCTGTAGTGAATTCCAGTGCCCTCCTATTACCACTAAAGGTCTTCTGCTATTCTGTTTTAAGGCATCCTTGAGTTTGTTAAAATGCTTTGCCCTCTCACTACCATTATTGAGGGCATATACATTTATGAATCTGATCTCTGTCCAGTTTATTTCTGTCTGCACCATTAAAACCCTACCCTGCTCTATCTTTCGTAGTTGTGTGTTAGCCTCACCCAGTGTTCTGCTAAAAAGTTTTACCACCCCTGCACTGACATTAAATCCTTGGCTATAAAAGGGCTTTCCTTCCCCCACATTGCCCAGTCTGTCTCATTAGCCTGATAATTGTGAGTTGCACTGTATCAGTTCTTTCATTGTTGTTTAGAGACCCTATTTTTATCTTCTCTGTTGAAGGGACTAAAAGAAGGAAAAATAAAGAACAAGCAAAAACAACAGTGCAGACAAGAAAAAAATCTTTGACCTCAACCTATTTCAGTTTCATCCAAAAATAGTTTATTTCAGTTAGTGTGTAGAGCTGTTGATCTAACCTAGACTGTGAAACATTGATAGTTGATATGTCAGAAAGGTTGTCTTCTTGTGATTCCTCCTCCTGTAGCTCCATTTGAGAACTTGCCGGCTCCCCATCACTAACTGCGATCTAAATGGTGTCTGAAACCCCTGTGCAGCTGTTTAACCCTCCCATGCTATCTGATCCCCTACCTGTTCTAGCACATCTGCACTGCTTTGTATGTTCACTTGCAGTAACGGTTCCTTTATTGTTTTTGCCACTACACCTTTCTCCAGCAGCATCTGCACATCTGATCCATCATTTATAGTCTCATTTTCTTTTCATTTGTCTACCTATTTACCACCATCCACCTGTTCATCACTTGTCTGTTCACTGCTGCTCAGTGCAATAGTTTCTTCATTGGTTTGATCAGTGTTCTGCCCTCCTAAAAACAGGAAGTGAAGCGACATCCCAAACCAGAACAGGTGTGGGGCAATGCCACAGGGCACCTGATAAAAATAAATAAATAAATAAATCAGGCTGGTGACATCCTCTGCAGGCAGGAAGAGGCAGCATCCTCTGAGGGAAACAGGAAGTGGAGCGGCGTCCCCCGTCGGAACAAATGCGGAGCGATTTCTACTAAAAAAGAACAAAAAAAAAGAAAACAAAAAGAAAACAAAAGGTCCCAGTCCAGGGTTTAAAAGGTCAAAAAAAAAGCTCTATATATAAGTTGGTGCCATGCTAGTCTCTATCCCACTGAGTCTGAGAATGACAGAATCCTTCTGTCAGGGAACCGGGGATAAAAACAGACACAAAAAAAAGTACAAAAAAACACGGTTTATTAATAAAACAAACAAAACCAAACACGACAAAACAAAAGACAAGGATTTCACACTGCCAAAGGCAACACGGCACGGCTAAATACTGAAGACAATTAGACACATAAAGGACAGGTGTGCTGAGGTGGTAAGGACACATGGACAAAAAAGGTAAACAATGGTAAAAATCTGGGCTAGATCCTGACAGAGAGAGAGAGAGAGAGAGAGAGAGAGAGAGAGAGAGAGAGAGAGAGAGAGAGAAAAAGAGAGAAGCCGTTATAGTGCGCACTAACTCCAGTGACCTCGGCAGCACACTTTTATTCACTTTTATTCAGTTTTTTTTATTGAGTGTTTGACGAGCGGACGATTCCTCGCTCACTTCCCTTTGAAGACACACGGACTTCCATCTAAAATTCTCTTTCAAATGACAAACTCACTGCTCTGAACCTCAGCCAGCTTTTATAAATTCTCTCTCTCTCTCTCTCTCTCTCTCTCTCTCTCTCTCTCTCTCTCTCTCTCTCTCTATCTCTCTCTGTACTACATATGTGACTCCACCCATCTCTGTCAGCTCACACTGTGTTTTATTCACAGGAAGAAGAACACCAGGGTATGCTAACGGAGAGTGAACGAGTGCTAATGTAGTCATAATAAAAGGGACGAGTATAGATTAAAGTGTTTAAAGTAATTAAAGGCCTCATTAAGCGTTGCTAAGCTAAGAACAATTAGTTTCATCAGTTTTTAAACATTAATCTAACGTTTCATTTTTATGCAAATGAAAGAAAGAATTCATTATTGAACAGAGAGACAGATTCAGTGTTTAAAAATCATATGAACCTGAATCTGAATCATGGAACATAACAAATCAGGAAATTAATCGGACTCACAAAACACAAGAATGTGAATCAATCACTGAAAACATTTTACAAATAATTTTATTTATAAATAATTTAATTTTAAATAACAAAAATTACAACATGATTACAAATTTTACGAATCTCAAGCTGAACCATAATCTGAATCATGAACACTTTCAAATAAAAAAAAATTATTGACTTTGCCATGAGTAAAGCTGGTGTTCTGGTGCATGGTGTTTAATATTTCCTGTTTACTTAAAGTGAACTATCAGGAACACAGTGTGAACTCTCTTAGTGACCAACACCTGACAGTGACTCAGATAATAACACCTCCATCTGCTGTGTGACATCATCGGTGCACGCAGCCAATAGGAGCACACATCTTATGGACAGGTTGGTATTAGTGTGTGATGTATTGATGAAATAAAATCAGACTCTTTATACGTGACATAGTTTTACAATTCTCACCACTGCTCAGAGCCATGATGTTAATTATCCCAGCCTGATTAGATGCATGGCAGAGTCATCACGTGTGCAGTGGCTGTTTACAAACGAGCTGTGATTAGCATGTGCCCGCATCAACGCTGTGACTAAGAGTGTGATAAAAACAAGATTACTTTCTCCATTCTGTCGGAAGAGAAGAGCCAAGAGGCGATGCTCTAAAAGCGAGAGCTGCGGGAGTCATGCTGTTAATAATTAACACGCAGACTGCACGCATGGGGAGGATAAACTTCCTCTAACACACACACAAGCGCACACACACATTCAAACATCATTTCTACAACTTCAGTTCTACACACAATTCAACGAATAGAGGTTTACACCTTTATAAATAATTATAACATTTCTATACAGAATTACATTTACAGGAACATGTACAGTGTATGATCCAGTTCATGATATTAAACATATAATTATTATTCTGTGAGGAGGTGTGTTTATGTATGATGTGAATATTTAGAGCTGAGAGAATGAGGAGAAACTGCTGAGGGGACGAGTGTTCAGAGCCGAGAAAACTTGAGACATTAAATATTAAATTAGTAAAAAGATGAAATCACTGTTTAATAAATATTAAGATGTAATTGTTCGTAAGTTCCTGCAGTGAGTTTACTTATTTTAATATTTCTTTTTTTTATAAAGATGACCTCATTGTCATCAGGTGACCAGGACTTGAGTTCACAGACTTCAAATTTGGCAGCAAAATATCCTTTGATTCTTTGTGGCGTGAATATAACTGATATTATAAAGTCTTAAAATAAGTGTAATAACTGGATTGTGTGTTTTGGAGGCTTAATAATAACTTATATTGTTTATATTGACAATTATAATAAATAAGTATATAAATAGTTTATACTGATGATTTTTCTCATCAAAACAAAAACATTAGAGCGAGAATGAAGATGCGGGCTGTAAGTGTTAATTATTAATTTCATATTAGTGGGAGTGCATTAGTCCTTTGAGTATTTTCAGAATTCAGCCTGATTCTTTTATATGGGTATATGGGTATGAAGGGGCATTAGGGTATGAAGCCCAATTCTTGGGTTTGCCTGAATAAATCCCACTGCAGACATCCGTGTGCCCCAACCAGCAAGGTCATTCTTGTTGGCTTTGGAAACACAGATCCTCTGTTGCCTTGAGGCGAGTCCATCTGCTCTTTGTCACATTAACTAACAAGCACTAATGAGTACCGGAGGACATTAGGATGGGACTGCATGACAGTCAGTGATTTATTTTTATTGTCATTTGAATCGTGTCCTCCATTGCAGCTAAAATCCACATAAACACTTCTCAGCCTGAGGAGAGACTGGGTATTACTCTGGGTAGAAATAATTATAATGTGCCTCAGTCGTTATGCTTAGGAGGATTGTATTTGAAATCAATATCTCTGCCACACTCCTTCCTCTCCCCCCTTTTCAGCCTTCTCTCTTTTTCAAGGCTTAACGTGAGGGGGGTGTCTCACTCTGTCATCATTAGTATTCAGTAACATGCTCGTTTCGGTGCTCAGCTCCTGATGAGGCTGTAAATGTTCTGCTATAATGGTGCTCAGATTTCCTGAAACAGGAATTCAGTATTTCAGGACTCAAAAAAAATATATTTCTGAATATTTTTCTGAATTTGCCTGAAATAAACCACAAAAATCAGATTTATCAGAAGGTATTAAGATGCGAACTGAATCCATGATTCATCACTTATTAATTCATTCATTCATCTTCAAAAACACTCTATCCAGATCATGGGACAGAGGATCCAGAACCTATCCTGAAGAAGCAAAGGACAAGGACCAGGACTGGATGAGGGCTAAGAAAAGGTTAAGAAAAAAGGCTAAGACTAGATCAAGGCTAAGGACAATGACTAAGACAAATGAGTAAAGGATCTTGGGCAAAGGAGGTCTCTTTTACTTTTAATTCAATACAATTTTCTACATATATCACTTTTAACAGAGGAAACAGAGGGGTAACTCACAAACTCGTCCTTGACCTATGCCGAGAGTCCGTGGTAGAAGGTGTAACAGAGCAGCTTTATAGAAATATGTCAATTCAGGATATAAAGTTTAGATGTATAGATTTATCACTAAGAAGTAAGTCAGAGGTGATGGTGGGGATCTTCATGAGATGATATAAAGGATATACAGGAATAGTAATACTATAATAGGAGAGGAACTAGACAGAAACGGAACCTCATCCTCCTCGGGTGAGACCAAAGTGGGATTATATATCATTATAAACACAGAGAGTGGGATTATAAATCATTATAAACACTGAGTGTGGGAATATAAATCATTATAAACACTGAGAGTGGGATTATAAATCATTATAAACACTGAGAGTGGGATTATAAATCATTATAAACACTGACTGTGGGATTATAAATCATTATAAACAATGAGAGTGGGATTATAAATCATTATAAACACTGAGAGTGGGATTATAATTCATTATTAACACCAGCGAGTAGGATTATAAATCATTATAAACACCAGCGAGTGGGATTATAAATCATTATAAACACTGACTGTGGGATTATAAATCACTGAGAGTGGGATTATAAACCATTAGAAACACTATAGACATTATAAATCATAATAAACACTGGAGAGTGTGATTAGAAATCATTATAAACACTAAACATGGGATTATACATCATTATATGTAGAGCAGAGTTGTCTGATCTTATCTGCACATGGCCGGTGTGGGCAATCCAATCAAACAGGAGACACACGTGATTCTACCTGTTTAATCAGCTGATCTTGGCTTTCAGTCCCAAGTGTACCTTCTGCTTGGTTGGAATAAAACCTGCAGCTTTCTAGAGAACACACACTTTCCAGAGAACACACACACACACACACACACACACACACACACACACACACACACACACAAACATCTTACCTTTCTGCACAATCATGAATATGTGTGTATACTGAGGGATGTACACACTATAAAATGCAAAGGTTTTAAATATTAATAAATTACATAAAATTTAGAGAAGAATTTGAATTTACAAATTAGGAAACTTGCTTCTCATGTCTTATTAGGAACATATATACCACACACACACACACATGCACACACACACACGTTAGATAAATGATTAGAGGATTTTTCTCTCTCTAGGTGGATTTGAGAATAAGTGGAATATCAATGAGGAAGGAGGTTTTCACCGAAAATTCTGTCAGTTACAGACGTGTTGTAGATGACAGAAGGTGAGATGAAGACCAGCTTTTACAGTTTATACACTAAACTGTCTCACACACACACATTTAAGCACCAGCCACTGCACTGACTCATACACAACAATCATGGAACTGTCGTTCAAAACTGAAATCAAACCCACAGCTACCCCAGATACACATTCCGTGACAAGGTCACTTCAGCAGGGTAATTACAGAGTTTACCTACTCTGAAATCTTCCTTTTCATTTCAGCTTAACCAGTTTTTCTTTTGTGTTGGTTGGTGATGGTCTACAGTTCTAGACTTGGTTGACCACTTGTGATTTACAAGATGTTTGTAGTATGGAGATTCCTGCAAGTTAATCTTGCAGATATTCCTCTTTCAGCACAGTCATTCCAAATGGATTCTTCTCTCAAACCCAACTTTTAAACCACCATGAAGTACAATATGTCCAAACTTTTACCTTCAGTTCATCTTCAGAAAGAACTTTAACCTGGTCAGGAATATGGTGGATCCCAGTTTAAGGTGTTCTGCACACCAACTCAGTCCTACACCATGAACACATCCCTTATGGCCAGTAGGATTCCCACTTCATTCAGGTAGACTTGGGTATCAGTTCATTAAACCTTTGATGCACATCCACTCACAAGTACAGATTTACATGGTTAAATCACTCAACCTGTTAGTATTCTTCTGGATGATAGGAAGAAACTAGACAACCAAGTTTCTCATTTCTTCTTCTTCTTCTTTACAGAAAGAATTGTTACATACAGCTGGTGAGCCTCTTCTTAATATTATTAACTTATCGTTACCTTTAGGTAATGCCCCTAAATCCTTCAAGTTTAAGAAACCTAATTTAGATCCTAATGAACTATCAAATTTGAAACCTTTCATGCTCCTTCTTACAGGTGTAACGAGGCGGAGTCATATGGATCCATTTGCAGCGTTTATTATAATTTCGGCAGAACGGACAGGCAGGGTCAAGCACGGCAAACACAAATGTCAGAGAAAGGCAGATCGGAGTCGAAGAACAGGCAGAAGGTCAGGGCAGGCAGCAAGGAATCAGAGAAACAGATAACAGAAACAGAATCAAAACAGTCAGAATAGCAAATCCGAAAAACGCTCGGAATGACTGCAGAAGCAACTTCGCAATGAGTTCAAGTTCATTTCTTTATTTATGCGCTTCAGCTGATGGGGAACAGCTGGCGCTGCGATTAGTCTGAGCAGAGTATGGTGGGAAGTGTAGTCCGGAAGCGCTTAGTATTCCGGAGACGTTTCTCCTGATTGTGAGTGCGGAGGTGAGGCAGGTGTGCTGATCATGACAACAGGAGAACAATATCTTTGAAGAGTTTTAGTCAGGTTTCAGGTCCCATCATAGCACAGAAACTGCACTTGTTAAAGTGACTTGTTCTTAGCGTCGGACCAAAATTGCACGTCACTATTAGTGCTGCATTCGACACTATAGATCACAACATTTTCCTAGATCACTTACAAAATTACACAGGTATTCATGGACAGGCTTTAAGTTGGTTTATATCCTATCTGTCATCTAGTGCTTGCTAACATTATGAACAGCAGATATGCTAATTCCTCTCTACTGCTTCTCTCTTTCTACCCATCCCAAGGCATCCAGAAATTGTAACAGTTCCAACAGTTCCGTGTCATGAAGATTTTGGACCTCCACTGAGATGAATTTAAATTTGAATCTAAATCAAACATTAATTATTCTTAAAAACATTTAAACCAGTTATGTTCTTCATTCATGAGCTTGAGTACATTTAACTCACTCACATTTAACCATGTAACTCACTGGCACTACTAATGTGAACCAAGATTATTTGACTTCAAATCAAATACTAGTGGAGTGTTTCTGTGATTTTATACTTGGATTATGTTGTCTAAGTTTAAATCAATTATTTATTTGAGTTTCACACCAAATTAATTAAATTTTATGAAAATCAGTCACCTGAAATACAATTTTAAAACAAATCCATAAATTGCATTCATTCATTTGGCAATATCTGGAAAATGAAGACTGCCTGTGGTGTAGTTGAGGGTCTGCAGTGGCTGAGCTGCATTACTGGAAAATAGTGACCACACTCTCACCATTTGTCAGCTGACATGGCTCATTCCTTAGGTTCACTATGCCCATTTCAGGGTCGGTGGCCATCTTGTCCGAAGCTCTACTGAGGCACATAACATTTTCTACCCCGTCTATGCTATTTATATCCGTCTAATTCATTCATTGCCAGATGGTCTCCCAAGTTTGCTTTGTTTGATTTTTCGGACTGTTTGTGGATTTTGCGGTTGATTACCCTTTTCTCTGTGAAATATGTATGAACTCTGAGCTGTGCACCTTTTTTCTTCTCCTTATTGTAGTTCTGCAGACTATCAATGAACTGAGCACTGTTAGTCTTTTGCTTTTTGGACTCTTATTTCAATAGCCTGCTGTTCAATGTGTTCTGATTTAATATTTGTTTTTTCAAAACTGTTTTTTTGTCTTATAGGTGTACTTTTCTCTCTCCAGCAGCTGTGGACAGGGGGTGAATTCTACTGCACTGTATGACACCTTTTATCACGGACTCTCAGCATAGGTCAAGGACGAGTTGGTGAGTTACCCCTTGGCTTGGATTAGTTTATATGCGAATTGACATGTAGATTTGGGAACGGCAGACCAAAGGATTCTGTTACTCGTGGAACTTCTTTCCTCAACCAACACCTTCTATATCCTCAACCCTAGCAGCCACACCATCACTCCAGTAAAAGCCATGGGGGTCAGGAGACATGACATCACGATTGACATTCATCCTAAACACCTTCTCAAGCTCTGTATCACTATTCATTTCCAAACCTATGAATTGGTGGCCTTAGTGGACCTCGAGTTGGTTCACCAGCTTAACATTGAGACTGAGTCTTCTGGTAAGGGCCATGGAAGGTCACATCCTTCACCATGCTATGCTGAGAACAAAGCCTTTAAGGGTTACCATTGCCAACAACTATCATGAGTGGCTGCCCGCCTTGCTGGTGATTCCCCCCAGACGCCAGTAATGTTGGGTTACCCGTGGCTTCTTAAACACAATCCCCACATGGACTGGACCAGCACATCCTTGACTGGGGCATGTCTGTGACTGGGGCTGTCTGTCTTGGTGCCTTCACAGCCTGACTTCACCTACTGTACTGGCCACCAACAAGCCTCCACCAGACCTCCAGAATTCTATTCCCACATAGTAAGAACATGCGGATGGACCTAACACAGAAACTGGAGAACCAAGTTCTTTATTAAGGTTTCTCATTTCTTCTTCTTTATCTTCTTCTTCTTCTTCTTCTTCTTCTTCTTCTTCTGGCCCTTCATCTTCAACTTTGCTGAAAGAAGTGTTACATACAGCTGGTGAGCCTCTTCTTAATATTATTAACTCCTCGTTACTTTTAGGTCATTCCCCTAAATCCTTCAAGTTCAAACCTTTAATGTCGAAAATACTAGAAAATGTTGTGTCTGTTCAACCGTGCTCCTTTAAACAGGAGAACAATATCTTTGAAGAGTTTCAGTCAGGTTTCAGGCTGACTGAAACCTTATGTGAATACCTTTCTGTGACTTATCACAGTAAGAGGCTGCCAGAAACTCTTTGCACCGAGGTCCTGCAAAGAGTTGCAGAGGTTTCTGCGGGTTTTTTTTTTTTGTAGTTTTTTTTTAATAGGAAATCCATTCGAGGCTTCAGCTCTATAATGGCCCCCCTTCACCCTCTCTCCAAGCCTTACCTTGTGATCAAGAGGCTGAACAGGCCTTCTAAAGACTCAAGGAGCTCTTTAACTCATCCCGACTTTTTTTTTATCATCAAAGTAGATGCCTCAGACCAGCATTCATCTACATTTTGATGGCATTCATCCTGTCTGAACAGAACTATGCTATCTGGGATCTTGAGCTTTTGGTAGTCAAACTGGCTCTAGAGGAGTGGCATAACTGTTTAGAAGGATCTGGGCAACCCTTCATCTTCTGGACTGACCATCAGAATCTAGAATATCTACAAATATTTTGTTGGGGACTCTTTTTTAAGAGATTTAATTTCACTCTATCATACATTCCAGGTTTCAAGAACAGGAAACCTGAGGAGCTCTCTTGCCTGTATCTTTTAGAGAAAGAAGGTTTAACCCCAGAATGTGTCCTTCCCTGTTCCCTCTCCAGCTAGACATGAAAGTGTGCTGAGTCTGGAAAGGTGACTGTTCATCCCCAATGACCTATGGTCACAGGTCCTCCAGTAGTGCTATGCGTCCCCCCTGTTTTGCCATCCCATTGTCACCTGCACTTTGGCTGCCCTCCAACATCGGTTCTGATGGCCTGCACTCTGCAAGGATGTTAGAGAGTATGTTTCCACCTACAACTAAGAGTTCCAGGGTTTCCCCAGCTGGTTTTCTCCAACCTCTTCCTGTCCCTAGGCATCCTTGGTCCAACATAAACTACACCAGGTTACGAATGTTACCTGGTTCCCTGAGAAGGGAATGAGATGCTGTGTCAGTGCTGATGCTATGGGAACACTTCTGTGAGGAAGTTGTGTCTGAAGCTGTACACATGCCATTTTAATGACTCGGGAAGGACAAGTGACGGAGTAATTACGCACCAGCAAGTCCATATAAGGGCATCTGCATCACATTTGATGTACATCTATTTGTCTGAAGGAAGTGCGAGAGGATGCCCTGGGCGTGTCCAGCAAAGAAGTGTCTCATTCCCTTCTCAGGGAACCGGGTTACATACGTAACCTGGTGTAGTTCCCTTTCGAGGGAACTCGATGCTGTGTCAGTGCTGATGCTATGGGAACGCCAATACCCACGTTGCCATGCAACGGTCAATGACTGTGCCAGAGGCCATGAGAGAGCACGAGAAGTCTGGGAACAGACCATCAAGGACCTGGGACCCTGGTGTGAGGTCCAAGGCTAGGTTATAGAACCAGATAAAGATGTGCAGAGAGGACCAACCTGCCGCAACACAAACATCTTCAAAGGGAACACCCCTGGCCAAGGCACTATCACACAAGGCAATACCCCTAGCGGAGTTAGCCCTTATGCCGAGAGGCGAGGCAAGACTGCACACCTCATAGGCCTGAGCTAATGGCCTCCACTACCCAGTACACCATGCACTGCTTGGAAACCGGATTACCCTTATTCCGGCCCAAGACAGACAAAAAGGGCGGAGGAGTTAATCCACGAGCTAGAGCGGTGGACATAAGTCCTCAAGGCCCTCAGTGGGCAAAGCAAATGCAGCCTCTCCTGTTCCACTGACTCATGTGGTGGGGGACAGTAGGCCCCCAGTATGACTGGACAGTCAGCCATCTTGGGTACCGGGGGGGGGGGGGGGGGGTCGACAAGGCCTGCAAATCCCCCACTTTCTTGAGAAAGGCCAAGCTAGGAGCAGAGCCAACTTCAGGGTCAGAAACTTCTCAGAGGCTGACTCCAGCAGCCCCTCCAGGACCAGAGGGTGCCTACCCAAGGAGGCCTTGAGGACAGGCTCGTGGTTTGCAGCGATGGCAGCCACATACACCTTTAAAGCAGATGGGGATAGGCCCCGAGAAAAGAGCATATAGCTTCCTAGTGGAGGGAGCCCTAGCATTCAGTAGAGTTTTGGTCACCTCAGATGAGAGGCCTGCCTCTAGGAACTGGTCCTCTTCAGGGGCCAGACCCGAAGCTTCCACATCTTGGGGCGGGGGTGTAGGATTGCCCCCTGCACCTGAGAGAGGAGATCCTCCCGGGAACTGCCATGGAGTGCTGTTCAGGAGGGAGGCTAGGGCCATGAACCAACCCAAGAGGGCCAACGAGGGGCAACTAGGAGTAGGTTGACACGGTCGTGGCACACTCTGGCTAGGGCTTGCAGGAGCAGAGCTACCGGAGGGAAGGCGCACAGACAGAGCCTCGGCCACATCCATACCAATTTCGCTCCACTATGTGGGGGTGGAGACGTCACTCCCGGGGCCTCAGCACCTGCCTCGACAGGAAATCTGCCTTCCAAAAATCGCTCTCAGCAAAAGGAACCTGCCCAGAGCAGAATCTGCTGTGCCAACCTAAAACGGGGGCACAAATGCAGACCGCCCTGAAGATTGACATGGGGAACCAATGCAGTGCTGCCTGTCAGTACTAAGACATGGCAGCCCCTGAGGCATGGAAGAAATTGTTAGAAACACAGCCCTTTTCTCCAGGCAGTTTATGTGCCATGAGAGTTAGGGGCCCTCCCATAGACCCAGGGCAGGACGGCCATCCTAGGCCGCTCCCCAGCCTGAAAGCAAGGCGTCCGTCGAAAGAAGGGTAAGAAGGGTACGAAGCCCAGAGCGCATAACCCTTATAACACTGAGGGGATGTCTGCGAGAATGAAAGTCCCCACCCCTGAGGCAGAGCTGGAATGGCCTCATGTTCCACAGGAACTGTGTATCATCGTTTGGAAATTTTCAGCAAGAGGGCAGGAGTTCTTGCGATATGGACTGGAACATAGTGGAAGGAATTGGATCCAGTGGGCAGGTGGTAGGCTTGCAAGACTGGATGAGTTGTAAAATCTGCTGCTACAATTGAAAAATGTGACATTGGGCAAAAGTGAAGGTCTGTCAGATTTCCTCAATCTTCTCACTGTAAAAGAAAGCAACGTCTTCAGCAGTCAGGAAGAATGAAACAGGCGGAGCCAGTGGATGAGACGTGAAGGTGTGGAGCTTGTGAGAGATGTGAAGTGAAGGTTGTTTAATTCATTTAGACTTGTATCTACTGTAAGTACCTTTAACAGTACTTTTAATTTAATTTAGATTTATTTTTAAAAGCCACATGAATTTATGGATGTGTAATAATACAGTCAAGATCAAGTTATTGTATATGCTATAACACATTTTTAGAGGTTTTGCTGTATATTTAGAGAATTTTAATGAATATTTACTGTTCATACAATGAAATTCAGATATTAATATATAAATCTCCACGAAAATCCAACAATAGCTCAAAAACAATCACTATAACAGTGAAGGTTTAGGACAATAAAAACATTTTAATTCTGAAGGTGACTTATTAAAAGAAGTCAGACACACACACATACACATACACACACAAACACACATACACATACACACACAAACACATACACACACATACACATACACACACAAACACATACACACACATGCACACAAACATACGTCAATCAAAAAAAGGGACACGTCTATTTTTTGCTCTCTTCCATTTCAGGAAGGAAAAAATTTTCTTCACGAACCTATGTGAAGAAAAGCTGTTACTAGGCAACAGGCATAACAATGACACAGGTGCTAGCTGGGTGTTTTTTGGGGATGTGTGGGGGGGAGGGGGGGAGGGGTGGTCGTATCCGTATCCGTCTCTGCTTGATTTCCGTCTGTGTCTTTTTTCCTGTTTCCAACATCAGGTTCTGGTTGAATTAAAAAAACTTTTAAGTTTGAGAACCGCTAAGTCTTAATTCTCATTTTAAGATTAAATTATAAAAACATACATGATTATAGATATATATTTATATATACATTTTTCATAGAGATACAAAAACTGAGAGACAAA
Organism: Tachysurus fulvidraco; assembly: GCF_022655615.1. Lineage (NCBI taxonomy): Eukaryota > Metazoa > Chordata > Actinopteri > Siluriformes > Bagridae > Tachysurus > Tachysurus fulvidraco. Next base: position 31,368,064 of record NC_062521.1, on the reverse strand, counting down.
TAAGAGAGAGAGAGAGAGAGAGAGAGAGAGAGAGAGAGAGAGAGAGAGATGGTTTGGTTTTCATATAGAAGCTTCCAGCTTTCATCTAATTCATCCCTCTTTCGTTCTTAAGCTTTTAATCAGAGCACTTTCTCCGCTTCATCACCCTCCTCCTCCCCCCTCAACCACACACACACACACACACACACACACACACACACACACACACACACACACACACACACACACACAGCCCCTGCAGTTAGCGCCTGCTAAAGGCCAATCCTGTTCGTCTGGGGAGAAGCAGCAGAGCGGTAATTTCCTCCACACACACACAGCAATCAGAGATGCTGAGAAGGCAGAGGCAGCAGAATGATGAGAGAGAGAGAGAGAGAGAGAGAGAGAGAGAGAGAGAGAGAGAGAGAGAGAGAGAGAGAGAGAGAGAGAGAGGAAAAAGTGAGACACCAAGAGAAAGACAGACGTGAGAGGTTCTTTACATACACATCTATAAAATCAGAAAACATCAGATTCATGTTAAATTGATGATTTTGCCTCCTTACCATATTCACTGCTTAATAATTTTCACCTCTTGTGGTTTTAATAAAATATGAACACACATGCAGTGCATCTATGCCTAATATAACATTACACACTCATTAATATTCGTTACGTGCTCATCAGTATTCAAGTACACATAAATACTAAACTTTTAGGCATTTAAACACAATACCACCATCTGTATCTGTAATCAATTTTAAACTAGACAAGGCCAAAGATGGAGGTTTGTTTGTTTTTGTTTTAAATACAATCTCTACCATTCAGCCTCTAGTAATCATTAGTTTAATTAGTTAGTGTGGCCAGTGGGGGCAGAATCTGTTCTTCAGGACAAGTTTCAACATACTGACTGGAATACATTTGCCTGTCAGGCTATTTGTGGCTCTCACATGGACATTGATACTTACACTTCATCTGTGCTGGATTATATCAACCCCACCATTGACAGTGTTACAATACAGAAACAGACCACCACTTACTCTAATCATAAGTCATGGATGGACTAGGAAGTACAACTCCTGCCATCACCTGACACTGTCTTCAGATCCTACAGCGTATCCAGAGCAAACCTGAGGCGGGGCATAAAAAGTCCAAGCACTGCTATAAGATAAAGGTAGAGGAACCCTTCTCCAACTCCGACCTCAGACACATATAGCAGTGTATCAGGGTCATCAACTACAATAAGCCCAGCAACTTCCCCCATCAACCATCAATGTCTCATTCTTGAACAAGCTAATTGACTTTTATGCTCACTTCAACAGTAACAACAGAGAGCGACGGACACTAAAACCAGACCCTTTGAAACCCTCCTGCCCCTTACACTCACCTCCTACGACATCTATGCTGCACTGGGCAGGATCAACTCACACAAGGCCTCCGGACCAGTTGGCATTCCTGTGCATGTGCTTAGAGCATGTGCAGAACAGCTCACAGGGTTTTGTTTACCGACATCTTCAACCTGTCCCTCACCCTAGCGACTGTGCCAAATGCTGTTTTCGGACTATAGCTTAGCATTTAATACCGCCATCCCTTACAAGTTAAGCACCAAACTTGGGCATCTATGCATCAACACCTCCCTCTGTCACTGGATTATGGACTTTCTGACCAACAGACCCCAGCATGTCAGGCCACATCCACTCTGCCATCATCACCTGTAATGCAGGTGTACCACAGTGTGCTGAGCCCATTCCTCTATTCCCTCTTCACTAACAATAGCAGGTGTAGCATGTCTGGAATGGACACATTCACTAACAAGAACCACACAACCACTCAGCGATGAGATCTGGCACATTTAATCTGTTATTAAGGAGAAATCATCAGATCAATTGGGGTAGCGGGTCCTCCCACTCTGATACACAGTTGTTTACAGGATTGACCGCAGAGTGCATGTGTCCACCAGCCTCATGCAGTGAAACTCAGGCCAACGCATTTCGCACAATGAGAAACCCCAGATGTGCCCCTCTGATGACACTCCCTTCCCAAACAAGTACTCAAAGCAAAGTTCCTCTACATTTTTAGATATTTAAACAAAAATGATAAAAACAAAATCTTGTGACGTTCATCACTTCATCTTGAATGTACACATGTGCAAAAGAAAAGTAAAACTCAAAACAAAAATGCAGTCAAGACACTATTTATACCAGTTACATCCTCACCCTGAACTTCACAATTTTTGACTACAGAGATAATACACACTAGACCGACTGTTATTTGGAACGTTGTGCAACAGAATATGTTTCCCTCTAACATTCAAGATGAATTGATGATGAATTTTGTTTTTATCATTTTTGTTTAAATAGCTAAAAATGTAGAGGAACTTTTCTTTGAGTACTTGTTTGGGAAGGGAGTGTAAACAGTTACACAGGCCTGTGTATTGATCTAATTTCGTAATCAAGTTTGCTGACGACACCACAGTGATTGGCCTCATCACCAACAACGATGAGACAAGGAAGAGGAACAGCATCTATCCGCATAGTGTGCTGATGACAACCTGCTCCTTAACACCTGCAAAACAAAGGAGTTCATCATGGACTTCAGGAAGGGGGGGGGGGGGGCACGCACGCCCCCGTCCTCATCACCGATCTTCCAGTTGAACGTGTCTCCAGCTTCAAGTTTCTGGGAATCCACATCTCAGAGGAATTGTCATGGACCACCAACACATCTAGCCTGGTCAAGAAAGCTGAAGAAACATCAAAGCTGAACAACACCTGTCTTCAGCCATTCTGGTAAACTTTTAGCGCTGTGTGATTGAGAGCCTCCTGAACAACTGTGTCACAGTCTGGTATGGGAACTGCACAGCCACAGACCGCAAGGCACAGCAACAGGTTTTGAAAACCTTCACTTTACTTCAGCTATTGAGGACGTCCAAAGGAAATGCTGTCTGCATCAAGCTTGCAGCATTCTTAAAGAATCCTCTCATTATGTGCATAGATTTTTTGTCCCCCTTCCCTCTGTTAGGTGTTTCAGGAGCCTCAGGACAAAAACCAGTAGACTGAAGAACAGCGTTTTCCCAAGGGCTGTCACTTTACTAAACTCTGCCTCCCGATGATCACCCACCACTGTATAATTGTCAATAAAATATATAATGTATGAATGAATCATGTAGCACCACACACTCAGGTAAATGCTCACATTAATGTGCACATGGATGTTCTGACTGGCATTGCACCTGATCCAAACCCTTCTTCTTGCACATGGTGAGTACTGTACACAAGATGTGCAAGACCTGCTATTTGTTAAACCTCTTCCATCAGATCAAAAAAAGATGCAATACTGGGGGACAAGATCTCAAAGAAATCAGCCTCTACAATAACCTTATACCTTCTAATTAATTTTCATTAATATTGTTATATAATGTTATATATATTTTACAGTAAACTGACCGGGGGGTGGGGGGGGGCGGGGGTGAGAAAGACATATAAAGAGAAGAAGGTTACCAGGATAGAAAAAGAGTCACCAGGATAGAAAATGAGGAGAGCATAGAAAGTGTGTGTGTGTGTGTGTGTGTGTGTGTGTGTGTGTGTGTGTGTGTGTGTGTGTGTGTGTGTGTGTGTGTGTGTGTCCAATCTGATCAATGGTGATGTTAATCTGCGCTGCAGTCAGCCGGCCGCCCCACCGTTTGATTAAAACGTGGGAGAAATATGACGCAAGCGATAAATCTGTTTATCAAAACTCAGCACGTGGCATGACAGGTGAGAGAGAGAGAGAGAGAGAGAGAGAGAGAGAGAGAGAGAGAGAGAGAGAGAGAGAGAGATAATAATAGTATAAGAGATGGAGATAAAGAGAGAGTGACACAAATAGACAGAAGCTAGAGAGATACATAGACAGATACAGATAGATGGAAAGAGTATAGAGAGTAGAGAGAGAGAGAGAGAGAGAGAGAGAGAGAGAGAGAGAGTTTTTATGTTCTCTTTAATTAACATAAATAATCATATATTAAACCAAACATATATACAAAACAAAACATCTAATTAAAAAAACAAAGTGTTTACAACATCAGTGCTGTCTTTGCACAATAACAAACATAACTCTAGACATCATTTTCCTCCTCCCTTTTTACACAAACATTTCTAAAACACTATCACTATCACTAGCACTTTTTATCCCACTACTGCTATTTAAGCACCCCATTCATGCATGATTTTCGCCAGATGTTTTCTCTCCAGTCGCGATCTGTGAATCTTCCCGCCGTACTCCTGTTCTTGTTATTTTTCATACTCTCGCTGCTGTTGTTTGAAGTGGACTTTTTGCCAGGTTGGATTTACCTTTTCCCTTTTGTTTTGCCTGTTTTTGCAAACTTCAGTGTATTTTGCAAGAGTTTTGAGCTTGGTGTGATTTTGTGCCCTCCCCTTTTCCCTGTGGATTAATATCGCCCGTGTGTGGACTATTTCCTGTTTATAGATTGTAACCTCCGTGTCCTATGTTCGATTATTTTTTTTATTTTCATCAAATTCTCTTCACTGGATATTGTCCTGCATTTTGGTTCCTGCCTAGCACCTCCATACCGCTCACTGATAGTATCACCTGGCAATGGAACCAGCAGGATCCCAGGAGTTATAGTCCCACCTCGACTCTCTGTCCAAATCCTATTCTGCGCATGAGTGCCAACTCAAGAACATTGCCTCAGCCAGTAATGAACTCATTCGGTGCATTAGCATGCTCACCATGGCACAGATCTCCTCGCCATTACAAATGCCACTGGCTCATTCTCCCATAACTATGGAAGAGCAGAACTAAAACACCATCTGGGAGCCACATCTACCTCAACCTGAGCATTTCTCCAAAGAGGCTAGACTTTGCTGCACTTTTCTTATCCAGTGCTCAGTGATTTTTGAGCTCCAACCCTCCTTCTTCCCCTCGGATTGGTCTAATGTAGCGTACATGATCTCCATGTTATCCAGAAAGGCCAAGATCTGGGCTAAAGCAGAATGGGAGCATCAGTCATCCTTAACACCCTGTCCAGTACTGGTCAAAGATGACCTTTCATGTGACCTCTCTTTGGTTCCTTCTGAGTACCATGATCTGGGCCAAGTGTTCAGTAGAGATTGTGCTACTTCTATGGCACCTCATAGACCTTACTACTGTGCCATCGACCACTTGCCGGGCGCTACAGTTCAGTCGCAGCATCCCTCCACCAGCTACCTTCCCCCCTTTGACCCTACTCTTGGAAACCTCAAGCCAAGCAAGCCTTCAGACAACTTAAACAGCTCTTCGCCTCTGTTCCCTCTACACCTTGCCGGACTCCACCCGATAATTTGTGGTTGAAGTTGATACATCCGATACTGGTGTCAGGGCCATTTTGTCTCAGAGGTTCCAAAAGGACAATAAACTTCACCCTTGTGCATTCTTTTCTCGTCGTCACACCACGTCCGAACAGAACTACACCATTGGGGAACGTGAGTTACTGGCTTTCAAACTCACCCTGGGGCACTGGCTGGAGGGGGATGAACAACCTTTTTTTGGTCTGGATGGACCACAAGAACCTCAAATACCTTCGGACAGCCAAGAGGCTAAAACCCCGACAGGCTCATTGGGCCCTCTTTTTTGGGAGGTTTAACGTTGCACTGTCCTTCTGGCTGGGAACGAAGAACAGATCCCAAAGAGGACACCGCTAGACACGTTCTTCCACACTCCATCACTATTTGGGCCCTTCAACTGGGGATAGAAAGAAGAGTTCAGCAAGCCATGTCCAACCTGCCTAATGCTACTGGCTGTCCAGAGGATGTCCCAGATAACCTCCGGTCCCAAGTTCTCCAGTTTTTTGTCCAGGCTTTTCTGTCACCCCAGGTTCCCTCGGACACTATCAGTACTCCAGCAACGGTTTTGGACATGACGCTCGTGACTTTATCGCTGCCTGACCAATATGCGCTCAACACAAGAGCCTTGGATCTCTCCCATCCGGTCTCCTTTGGCCCCTGCCGGTTCCTTGACGATCACAGTCTCACATCTTGTTAGATTTCATCACGCGTCTCCCTCTTTCCGATGGCTACTTCACTATTCTCTCTGTGGTCAATCACTTTTCTAAGTTTGCCCATGTTGTTCCCCTGACCAAACTCCCTTCGTCCAAGGAAACGGTTTTGCTCCTCCTTCAGCATGTTTTCTGACTCCATGGCATCCCCGGAAAATAGTCTCGGACAGAGGACCCCAGTTTACCTCCAAATTTTGGAGGGAATTTTGCCAGCTCCTAGACATCTCCATTAGCCTCTGCTTAGGGTTTCACTCCCAGTCCAATGGACAGATGGAATGGCTTAACCAGGAGCTGGAGACAGGACCTCACCTCCTCTGCGCCAAGGATTCTTCCTGGTCCTCCAACTTGTTCTGGGTCAAGTATGCCCACAACTCCCTGCCTTCTACTGCCATTGGTCTATCCTCTTTTCATGCTGCCTATGGCTATCAACCCCCATCTCAGGATCTGGAAGCCTCGGTTCCTTCAGCCTTTTGTGAGACATTGTCATCAGGTTTGGAGAAGAGCTTGCTTCACCTTGCTTAAGTCCTCCCAAAATTACGCTTGCTGGGCCAACCACAGGCGCCGCCCAGCTTCCCCATACCATGAAATCTTCCCTTGAAGCTGGCCTGCAGGAATCTTGCACCCCAGTTTGTTGGCCCGTTCCCTATATCCAAGGTTATAAATCTGGTGGTGGTCTGGCTCAAGCTCCCAAGAGTGTTGCACATCCACCCCACCTTTCATGTCTCCAGACTCAAACCTGTCCAGGCCTGTATGCTAGTTCCCTCCACCAGACCCCCTCTTCCAACCCGGGTTATTGATGGGGGCCCTGCTTTTACTGTCCATCGACTCCTGCACTACAAACTTTGTGGGAGAGGACTACAGTACCTGGTTGACTGTAAGGGTTATGGCCCAGATGAGCGCTCCTGGGTTCTGGCACACCACCAGGGCTCTCGAGTTTTGAAGACAGACAAGCATGATATCGCCAAACCCAACCACCCCCCAAGAAAAAAAAAACAATAGGGGATTTGTGTTTGGTAAGGATCACTGACCGTAATTTATCCAAATACAAAGTATTATTAATGTGTGTGTGCGTGCGTGAGAGAGAGAGAGAGAGAGAGAGAGAGAGAGAGAGAGTTGTCCATGGAGGGAGGGGTACGGTCTGGGTATTCCTCTGGAGTTCCAGTTTTGCTGCGCTTATTGGTGACATAATTTCCGGGTCACTGGACCTTTTATCTCGGCAGCGATATTTAAGCATGCCAATCATGCATGATTTTTGCCAGATGATCTCTCTCCAGTTACATCGCGATCTGTGAATCATCCCTTTTTGGGTTTTTGAGCTTGCCGTGATTTTGTGCTCTCCCCTTTTCCCCTGTGGATTAATATTGCCCGTGTGTGGATTATCACCTGTCGATGGATTATAACCTCTGTGGATTAAAGTCCTGCACCTGTGGACTATTGTCATCCCTGCTAAAAAAAACAGCATTGCTGTTCCACTAATACCTTTAACATATTAAACATGCTGTAACCTGTTACATTCTTATAATAAACAAGACTGAATAAAAACTGAAAAAGTACAGAATGGAACAAGTGTCTTTTATTGTTGGATCCAGGTGTGTCATGTGTCTGTTTATAGCTATTATCCTGTCTATTATCCTTCATTGCAGATTACCAGATCTCTAGTCAATGGGGAGGTTGTAAAGTGTCCTCCAGCTACCTTTCAGGAAGAACCTGGTCCTGCCAACTATTTCCACTTAGACACTAGCACATCTTCCAGAGCTTGGAGGTGCATCACCTTCACAAAGGTGTAATACACAGCTTTCTTTCTAGCATCCTTGAAATATTTTAGTTCCAAAGTCTTTAAACTCAGCAGCCTTCCTTCTTCATTTTCTCATGTAACCACAGATGCTCTTACCTGTGGTTATTGGGAAGTTGACTGTTTCACAGTTACTGTTTTGTTCTAAAAGCTTTCTCTTCAGGGTTTGTGTAAAAGACAATGGTTAATGGTAAACCAGCTAAAAATTCTGTCCGCAGTTTGTCTATTATTTGTACTGAGGTGATAACAAGCTTGACTGCAATCTCCTCAGAAGACAGCCATTTATCCTACCAGAGATGGGAAACTTTTATAACTCCTGCCTTTACCATCACAGCCTAGATTCAGAGTCCAAGCTTTTTATGAGGAACAACCTGGGGTTATGAAGTAAAGGTTCCTCTTTTACCCAAGGTCCACCTTCAAAACTTTGCTTTTGAGAAAAATTAAAAACCTTTATATCTTATAAAACGGTATCAACCTCGTTAGATCTGCCCCATTCAGATCCATCAGGAATAGATGACGATCGAGTCACAGTTGTCCACCTTTTCTCAAGATTCCACAGGCCCTATCAGTCCAGCAGACTTTGTTACTAACTCTGATACTAATAACACTTTTAAAACATCCTAAGACTATTTCTACTATCACTAGTGCCTCTTTTCCACCGGAAAGAACCGGGTGCTGGTTCAGAGCTAGGGCTGGTGCTGGTTCAAAGTTGGTTCCACTGGCGAACCTTCTAAGAACCGGTTTGCCTTTCCACCGGCTAGAGAGCCATCATAGCGCCGAGTGTGACGTCACTGTATACGTGTCACGTGTCCCAGCAACGTTAGCGCAGCAGCGGCAAACACAAACACAACAACAATGGCGGATGTTGCTTTACTGTTAATGCTCATGGCTTTGCGAACCTACATTAACATCCAAACGCGGCGAATAAAACATGTAGCATGTAGCTAATTCCGATCATGTGTGCTGATAATGTATCATATCGCGGTAAAGTAAAAGTGTATTAAACATTAGTATACTTAAGTTACATTATCGAATGCGCTAACAGTAGCCCCGCCCTCTGCTCCTGACGCAAGCGGTTCTTAAGTCTAGACCAGCAACATTTTGGTGCTACTTAAGAACCACTTTTCCTGGTTCAGAGCCGGTGCTTTGGCTGTCAAAAAAGAAAGAACTGGTTCTAAATTAGGCTCTGAACCAGCACTCAAACTGCCTCGGTGGAAAGGTGTCCACTGAGCTACCTGACCTGGAGTCAATCTACAGCAAGCTGTGCTGGACCGAGGCTAGAAAGATAGTGAAAGACCTCAGCCATCCCAACATTGGACTCTTTTCTTTGTGGCATTCACGGAAGTGCCTCGGCACCTTGACAGCAAACACAGAGAGAATAAAGAGGAGCTTCTTCCCGCATTTGAACCAATCACTACAGACATAAAGTAATGATAAAAGAACAAGTGAACTCAATCAGTGAATGAATCAATGAGGAGTACCAAAAACAGTCAAAACAGAAAGAACTGGTTCTAAATTAGGCTCTGGCTCCGAACCAGCACTCGAACTGCCTCGGTGGAAAAGGGGCATAGGGAGCTATGGAATTTTACTCATTTTGCCTTCTAATCTTGAGCATCACAAAGCCTCACTTTTTGTCCAATTTATTTTAGCAGAACAAGCACTGTGATAGCATTGAAGACTATCAAGAGACTTTACATCCTGTTTCTATTTACTACAGTGAGATCACTGTATAGACGTACCAACCCAACTCTTAGCTTACAAAGAATGGGTTTGATAACCAAACTATAAAGCTGATAGGAAAGAGATTCAGCGATATCAGTCCCAAATTGTTGTTATTATTCATGGCATAATTAAGAATATCCTTCATCAAGAATAAATTCTCCTTAATGGATCTACCATCAACACAGTAGGACTGATCAAACTTGTTTAACCTTATTTCAATACAAAAAATCTCCAGTTTGTCAAATAATTTAAGACACCTTTAATTGGGTAGTAGAGACAATACTGCTCTTTTCCAACTTTTAGGGAAGTATCCAGTCGGTATAACTCTCACTAGCATTTCAAAATAGTCTTTTCCAATTAATCTCAGAGTGAAGTTCATTCATTCCAATGGTCCAGCATAAACACTTATCTCTTAAAAGACATAATGTGCTTTAGCATCTGACTTTTACATCGTAGCAGAATCCATATCACATCGCTGATAACTTTTTCCAAACTGAACAAGTTCTTTTACAATCAGCTCATTAGTGATAAAGGGAGGCATGTTAGAAGCAGTAACTTTCAAATAACATTCAGTACATAAGCACCCATATCCCACTCTCGTTAATTTCAGTAACCAGTCCCGAAGACTTCAAAAACAACACCAACAATGTCTGTGTTCATGCATGATGCTGAATTAATATTTTCATGATCAGCTAAGTCGCTCACAACTCTAAGCACATCCTTGACAGGCACACTCACTTCTGTCTCACACCTAAAGCCGTGACAGAGGGATAAAGTCAGTTCTGTCAGGACCACTTGTCAAATGAGAATAGATTAGATCATAGTATACAGTTAGTTTTGGCGGTATGGTTCTGTTCATGGACCTAGCGGGGACAGCAGCAACTTGAAAATAGAATAGACCCCCTCGATAACAGAACCATTGATCATGCATAGAGTTTTGTTTTTTTTTTTGCAAAAATAAATGAATAATGAATAAATAGAGAGAGGGAGAGAGAGAAAATGAATGGGAATTTAAATGGTCAAGTAATATGGATGACGTGACTGGATTGGTGTGCGTCGTGGACTGCTGATTAACAGCTGATGCACGCTTGACTGCATGGCCTGCCAGAACTAACGCGAAGCTTAATTACAGACTCCATACCTGGCACCGAGCAAACCGTGCAAGCACAGCACACCAGTCACCTACTCATCTAAGCCTAAAGAATAAAAAAGTACACAACAAAAGAAAGGAAAAGAAAATCAGTGTACTTTAGAAGTACACAAAGGGAGGGGAAAAGAAAGGAAAACAAACAAACAATCGAAAAAACTACAAAACAGCAAACTGAAACAAATATTCATTTTATCTATCCATCCACACTCTATTTCTTTTAATGTTTGAAAAAGTCCATGTATATAAATGCCCAGTTTTTACACTGGATGCCCTTCCTGATGCAGCCCTCCCATTTTATATCCAGGCTCGGGACCGTCGCTGAGAGTCAACTCTTCAATAGCTGGGTTAGCGCCCTGCCTGAGAATCGTCCCCGGGCCACGATAATGAGAGCACGGGATCCTGCTGTGGAACAACAGGAGGCCAGGTATATCAATGCCCAGTATTAATAATAATTAATAATGTAATAAATAATAATTAATAATTCATTCATTCATTCATTTTCTACCATTTATCCGAACTTCTCGGGTCACGGGGAGCCTGTGCTCTCTGCCTGTGCTCTCAGGCGTCGTCGGGCATCGAGGCAGGATACACCCTGGACGGAGTGCCAACCCATCATAGGGCACACACACACTCTCATTCACTCACGCAATCACACACTACGGACAATTTTCCCGAGATGCCAATCAACCTACCATGCATGTCTTTGGAACGGGGGAGGAAACCGGAGTACCCAGAGGAAACCCCGGAGGCCCGGGGAGACCATGCAGACTCCACACACACAAGGCGGAGGCAGGAATCGAACCCCCAACCCTGGAGGTGTGAGGCGAACGTGCTAACCACTAAGCCAATGCCCCCCCCCCCCCCCCCGGTGCTTAAATTGAATTGCCCCCCATAATTAATAATAATAATAATAATAATAATAATAATAATAATAATAATAATAGTAGTAGTAATAATAATAATAAACTCTTCTTTTTTTATTTGTCCTCTTTTATTTTTTTATATCCCTTTCACCTTTATTTCTTTTACTTTCCCATTGTCCACATTTGCTATCACCATCTGTTCATCTTTCTTATATATCTCTGACCTCCTCTCATTTCCTGTCATTTTTTTCTCTTACTTTCTTTCTTTTTCTCTCTCTCTCAACACCGTCTCTCCATTTTGCTTTTTTCTGTCTCTTTCAACCAAACCAATTCTCATTCTCTGCCCTTCTGTTTTTGATTTTGTATGTTTACTCTTTCTCACTTTCTCCATTTGTCCCTTTTCACGATTGAACTCACCTTTTCTGTCTGTCCTCTCTCTCTCTCTCTCTCTCTCTCTCTCTCTCTTTCTCTCGCTCTCTTGCGCAAACATCAGAGCGAGAATCCATTCTCTTGTTAAGTGCATGTCCAACTGTCTGTGTTTTCACCTAGGCCAGTGTGTGTGTGTGTTCCAGTAATGACAGGTTCCTATCGGTCTTATCAATGAGACAAACACAGAGATTTCAGATTAAACACATCAAGATCTAAGTATTTTGCTAACCTAGTGAAGACTTTTTTGTTCAGTCATTTTAAATTAATATTCACTACTCTGCTCTACTCCAGTGTGCATGTTCCTTGAGAATTGATCAGTTTTGTAGCCCCAGCACTAACACCTACAACAGAAAGAATATACTCCACTGCACCGGGGACGTCTCCTCCACAGGATCAGTATATAACGTATATAGAGATATTGTTCTATTTGTGCTGATTTAGAGACATTCAGAGTGTGAAGGATGACAGAAGATTCTGTCTCTGATTAACTCACTAAAGGACAGTCACACAATGACCCACCTCCTGGTGTACATTCAGTTGATATTACAGCTGTGGTTCTTTTCACTTGTACCACAACATGATGCCACGAGTCACACTGTGGTATCAAGAATAATCATCAACACCTTCTGACCAATCACAATCCAGAATTATTTCAAAGAACTGTGGAGTAAACAGTATCAGTAAAGGAGGTAAGGCAAATGTCTAGCTGTTTAATGAGGTATAGTTAGTGAATGAGGTATAGCTCATTAAACAGCTATTAAACACAATGAGGTATAGCTGTTTAATGAGGTATAGTTAGTGAATGAGGTATAGCTCATTAAACAGCTATTAAACAAAATGAGGTATAGCTGTTTAATGGGGTATAGTTAGTGAATGAGGTATAGCTATATAATGAGGTATAGCTGTTTAATGAGGTATAGTTAGTGAATGAGGTATAGATGTTTAATGAGGTATAGTTAGTGAATGAGGTATAGCTATATAATGTAGTATAGTTAGTGAATGAATTGCGTTATCTCTTATTCAGAGCTTCTCAGTTGTCCATCATGGTGGTTGTCACAAAAAGAGATTGGTTAAACCATGATACTTGGTGAGCTTTTTGCAATGAGGTGGTCTGTCTGTCTGTCTGTCTGTCTCTCTCACTCTCTCTCTCTTTCTCTTTCCTTACCCCTTATATAAAGGTTGCTGTACCTGAGGGATGTAATTATCCAGATTAACGGAGCGATTGAGGACGACTGACAAACTGAACATGCAGAGATTCCATTAAACTCAACCCTCTTTCTCCCTCTCTCTCTATTACAATGTGTAGGAGAGACCAGATAATGTAATTAATATATATTCTGTAGTCATATTAAAAAATATATGAAATGTCATGGTTATAACAAACTACAATGCTGCGGTTAAAAGAAGCAAAATTAGTACATTATCAGCTTTATTTCTCATATTTTGTTTCATATAAAAATATTCCCCTTTTTCTTTCCAACGAATAGAATCACAGCCACAAGCACAGGCGGCTAAAACTGGAAGGTGTGTGTGTGTGTGTGTGTGTGTGTGTGTGTGTGTGTGTGTGTGTGTGTGTGTGTGTGTGTGTGTGTGTGTGTGTGTGTGTGTGTGTGTGTGTGTGTGTGTGTGTGTGTATGTGTGTGTGTGTGTGTGTGTGTGTGTGTGTGTGTGTGTGTGTGTGTGTGTGTGTGTGTGTGTGTGTGATAACCTTTCTGTGCGGTGGGGCGGAAAGACGAATGCAGCGATTCAAGCTCCCACCTGAGAGGCGGAGAAAAGAAAAAACAACACAGCGGAATAATTTCAGGCTTCCGTTCCTTCACTCGCTCAGACACACACACGCGCACAAGTGCGCACACTCACACACACATACGTGCGCGCACACACACACACACACACACACACACACAGAGTTCACTCCCAGGACCCTGGTGGTGAAGAGATGCAGCAAATCAGTGCCACATTAGGAACACAGCCAATTAGCACAGTGGTATTCTGTAACACACACACACATTTTGGGGGTGATGTGTGTATGTGAGCAGCAATGACACGGCACTAATAGAGCGAAGCAGGTACTGAGGAGCCCTATTAGAACTTCCGGTCTATAAAGTTATACATACTGATCTGAGAAAAGCCAATGTATCATGTATTTATCAGGAAGGAGGTCACAGAGTGCAGAAGTCACATGGTCTTGTGACAGCAGTCTGTGTGTGTTTGTGTGTGTGTTGACAATCAGTATTGTGTTAATGTGCTATAATACACACACCCAAAGAAAATATGTGTGTGTGTGTGTGTGTGTGTGTGTGTGTGTGTGTGTGTGTGTGTGTGTGTGTGTGTGTGTGTGTGTGTTGATTGCTTGTCCAGGTTAAAGGGTAATTGCTGCCAAGAGAGGAGAGACGGAGGTGCAACTTCAAGCCTGGAGCACTTAACACCTCTCAACATGTCTCACTCTCTCTGCCTGTCTGTGCCTCTGCCTTTGTCTCTCTTTATATTTAAGTTTCTGCCTGTTTCTCTCTCACTCTCTGTCTGTTGAACAACTGTTCTGTCAGGACCACTTTGTCAAATGAGAATTTATTAGATGATATGCATACAGTTAGTGTTGGCGGTATGGTTCTGTTCTGGGCAAGAATCCACACGCCCATCCATGTGCATGCGTGGACTGGACGGGGAGAGCAGCAACTAGAAAATAGAATAGACCCCCTTATAACAGAACCATTAATCATGCATAGTTTTTTTTTAAATAATAAATGAATAAATGGATAAATAAATAAATAAAAAATGAGAGAGAGAGAAAAATAAGTGGAGATTTATGACGTAAACTGGCACAACGAACACAGGTTCCGGCATGGTGGAGTCGGAGTTGGAGGAGGGAGTTTAAATCGCAGCGAAGCGCTAGAGCGGCTCTGTGAATGGGAATTTAAATGGTCGGGTAATATGGATGTCGTAACCGCATTGGTGCGCATCGTGGACAGTTGATTAACAGCTGATGCGCGCTTGACGACGTGGCCTGCCAGAACTAAGGCAATGCTTGATTTTGCTGTTTCTATTACTTTACTTTACTTCTATTACTGTGTTGACATCATGAATGAGCAAAGCCATTTTGATATTTGTGATGGTGAGGGAACTTGTACATCAGCTGATTGCCCATGTAATAAATATAAGTGGAGAGCTTTGTTCTGTTACTCATCTATGTGCAAACATAAAAAATTACCATCTTCAACATTTCACTATTTAGCCAGAACAATTTTATAGACAGAATGCACAGAATGCTCATGATTTAGAATGAGCCTGCTTTGGATATCTCATCCAGTGTATGTAATCTGTAATCTATTAATTTGAAACCAGATCATTTGATAGATTCTGTAATAGTACTAGTCCTGTATCAGCACTTAGAATGTTTCACTCCCCTTTGAAAGACTTAAAGATTTAATTTTATACAACTTATTTTCATCTTAAAAATGATCAGCTCATGTATGATATCCCTTACCTACATATTTCTTTAATCAGGTAATACTATTATCAACTGAATCCTCTCTAAAATTATTCATGTCTTCGTACCTAAACCCCTGATTAAAACCCTTGATTAAAAACCTGACTTTAATCCTTTCTGCTGTCCAACTTTCATGAAATGTATGTCAGGATTTAGGCCTCATCATAGCACAGAGACAGTGCTGGTTAAAGTGGTAAATGACGTGTTACCTCTGATCAGGGTTGTGTCCCTTAGCTGGTGTTACGTAATCTTAGTGCAGCTTTTGATACCATTGATCATGTCATTCTACTTGATAGGCTAGAACAGTGGTCCCCAACCTTTTTTCCGCCGCGGACCGGTCAATGTTTGATAATTTTACCGCGGCCCGTGGGGGGTGGGCGGTGGGGGTTGGCGGCTATACAATTAAATTAAAATTAATAACTTTACTTTAATTGTATTTAAACATGCCTTTTTAACTCACTACAACGCTAAACCAATGAGAACCCTGAGCTTGTTTCTTTACAATGAGACGGTTCCATCTGGGGTAATAGGAGACAATGACACCCGAAGTTTATGTCCAGTTTATTCCGTTGTTTTGGTTGCCGTCACTGCATAAAACCCTGCTTCACACAGATAGCATGTCGGAAATGGCAATAGGGATTTAAGTGCTGAGGTGACAATCTCAGGGTATTCTGCCATGACTTTAATCCAGAACCCCGGCAGAGTTTCTAACTTTCTAACGACGTCTGTTTCGTGCTCATTTTTGCTAATTCGTGGGTTAAATTTGAGCAAACACAATTTACACGTACACCATGCACTGTTAAACACGACAAAGTACAGAGAGAAGAAAGTGAACAGAGAGAAGAGTGATACACACCTTCTCTCTCTCCACCAAAACTACAACACCACTGCCGTTTGCAGCCGCTCATCTCCAGACGTCACCTAAACCCGGCCCGATATCATATTTTGCGCCTGCGCGGTATTGGTGTGGCTTTAGGTGACGTCTCTCAGCTCCTGGTTATTAACCTCTCGTCCATGGAAAGTCACACAAACCCGAGAGTAAATAAAATGGAAATAATTTAATGTTTCTTGGGCGGCCCGGTACCATTTGTTCCCGGTCCGCGGCCCGGGGGTTGGGGACCACTGGGCTAGAACATGTTGGTGTTAAAGGGACAGCCCTCTCCTGGATAGGGTCTTATTTGATGGATCAATATCATCTAAATGGTGACTTCTCTAAACATACTAAGGTAATGTTTGGTGTTCTGCAAGGTTCCGTTTTAGGCCCATTGCTTTTCTCCCTGTATATGGATTGGTGTTTAACAGGTAAGTGATGAGAGTGTTGATGAAGGGGATACAGCAGGAGGCAGAGCAAACAATTAGTGTTCGGGACTCAGACACAGTCTCATTGTTTAAGTCCAGGCTAAAAACACAATTTTTTAGTTTACCTCATTAAACAGCTGTAAAAAGACCCACCCCACATATCAAACTTAACAGACCCGGCCCTAAACCAATAGGCTTAAGACATCAATTAAATATGCTTGAGGATAGGGTGCAACTTAAAGGGCCATAACAATACATTCATCCATCAATATATATATATATATATATATATCACCTACAAACAATGTTGTGTTGAACAACATAATATCCAAGCAGGCTACATCCTCCCCCTTCTAAAATGTCCTCATGTCCTCATGAAACTTAAATATAGGCCTAATATCTGTGTTAATGGCAAACTTGAACAAGAAAGGATGGCTTTGTTTCAGGCTACAAGAAAATTGCTATAATAAACTTAGGCGTTTCTGATTTCTTAATGATAAGAAATTTGAATTGTCATACATTGTCATAATTGTCATTTGAATTGTGTACTATTTTAACTGGCTGATTTATTGGCTTTCCTGGCTCATCATAACTAAGACGAATAACAGGCTTTAATTATCTTTTCGGTCTGACATCAGGGTCAGGTTCTACCTCCTCATGCGAGGCACTAGAAGAAAGGACGTCTCCACCTTCTGGTTCAGTGTCTACCACAGGTTCCTGGACAGGTGGTAGAGGGTGTGCTGTCTCTAGCATGCTTTCATTGTCTGTTATCAATTCAATTCTCTTTTCAGTCTCAGCTAGTTTTGGGACACTAGTCTTATACCTAGCACCAGCATCAATCAGCACAGTTAAGGAATCATCAACTTTAGGAGAGGTCTCTAACAACTGTGGCTGAGGAAAGCTAAATTGCATCAAAGGATACCCATCCTCTTCCTCAGATTCAGAACTCCACTCTTTATGCAAGTCCTCTGACTCACTTTTAGACTCACTTGTTCATTAATCTCTTCCAACAAGGTAGCCCGTCGGGCTCGTGTTCTTGGTTGCCGGACATTTGGCGGTTCCTACTTGTCCACAGGCATTCTTACCAAGTACCCAATCGGCAGAAGGTGATCACGGTGTACTGTCTTTGCAACACCAAACCCTCGTTCAGGCTTAATTCGGTAGACAGGTATATTAGGAAGCTACTTCTCCACTACAATGTAAGGGAATGGATTCCATTTATATTGCAACTTATGCTTCCCGGGGAGACCCAAGTTACGCATTAGTACTCGATCACCCTCTTCAAGAATCTGATTTCAGACTCTGGTGTCAGAGATTTTTGTTTCTCATGGTTTTTGTAAGCAGCTTTTGCAGCTAGCTCATAGGCACTTTTCAGCTCATGCCTCATCGTGTCTAGATACTGATGATACTTCATTTCGTTTTCCACCATCAGGAGTTATATCACAAATCAATAGGCAATCTTGCTTCCCTGCCAAACATTAGAAAATATGGAGAAAACCCAGTGGCATCATTTTAGTACAGTTGTATGCGTGCAAAAGCTGGCTCACTTGTTGACTCCATCTCGCTTTCTTTTTAGGGTCGAAAGTTCCCAGCATACACAGCAAGGTACAATTGAATCTCTCAGATTGTGCATCTCCTTGAGGATGATATGGAGAGGTTCGTGATTTTTTTGATTCCAAGTATTCCTAGCAACTCCTTAATGAGTTGACTCTCAAAGTCACATCCTTGATCGGAATGAATCCGAGCTGGTAGTCCATAATGAACAAAGAAATTCTGAAACAGTACTTTTGCAACCGTCAGTGCCTTTTGATTTAGGGTTGGGAATGCCTGGGCATATCGAGTGAAATGATCAGTCACAGTCAACACATTGGCAACTCCTGTTGAGTCAGACTCGATGGACAAAAAAATCTATACACACTAAATCTAAGGGACCAGTAGTAGTGATCCGATGCACTGTTTAATGTGCAACACACCTGCCACAATTCTTAATGTATTGAGTGACGTGAAATGCCATTCGAGGCCAGTAAAATCTGTCCTTAATGAGCTCTATAGTGCGTTCTGTTCCAAACTGACCCATGTAATCATGCATAGCCTTTAGGACCATTGGTCGGAACTGAGCAGGCAGTATCAACTGATACACTTCTTTTCCATGCCTCTGAATGAGGCGAGACAGTAACCCTTTCTTCAAAAGGATTTTAGAATTCTCTCTTTGGAGTATCACAACTTCTCTGTCTTGCGAACTTAATTCTAGAATGGATTTTCCATCCTCTAACTGTGACCTTTACACCAATTTGTGACCTTTACACCAATTCAACATTTGTTTGACTGTATATTTGTAATCACACCCTCTAGTGTCACCCATATGAGGATGAGGTTCCCCTTTGAGTCAGGTTGCTCTCAAGGTTTCTTCCTTACCAATTTAAGAGAGTTTTTCGTTGCCACTGATGCCTGAGTCACCTCAGACTTACTCATTGGGGATAAATACATATACATACATACATACATACATACATACATACATACATACACACTGAACTATATACTGTATATCTTGAATTTTTACTATATTAATTATCTATATTTCTCTTTATGTTTACCTTCTGTTCTATTTTTATGTTCTGTAAAGCTGCTTTGAGACAAAGTCCATTGTAAAAAGTGCTATGCAAATAAACTTGAATTGAATTGAATAACTTCTTCAATACTACTCTGAGGGCTGCATGTGCTCTTTGAGCTTGAACTAATTCTATATGACTCAACCGCTCAAGAGGGCTTATTTCAAGTTTTGTAGGAAATTAGAAAACATCAGGGAGGGCATCTGGAGGAACTCCAAGCTGATCCACACGTCGGGACACAACATCAGTCTTACCGATGCAGACCTTTTGACAAAGAGCTTTGACACCAGAAGGTGGAATGACCTCCCATTCCTCCGAGCCGTACAGCGCATTCCTGGACAAGAGGTCAGCATCAACATTGTTTTTTCCTGGTTTGTACTGTACATTGAAGTCATATGTCATCAAGGCAGCTAACCATCGGTGGCCAGTAGCATTGAGTTTGGCAGTGGTGGTCACATAAGTAAGTGGGTTATTGTCTGTCCTCACAGTGAATTTAGCACCATACAAATAATCATGAAACTTATCCACTATGGCCCATTTCAAAGCATGAAATTCCAGCTGATGAAGTGGGTAGTTGCGTTCCGATTGACTCAATTTCCGACTAGCAAAAGCAACCGAACACAGGCCTTCAGGATATTGTTGGTTGAGTACTGCTCCCAAACCATTAAGACTCGCATCCACATGCAAGATGTAAGGCTTACTGGTGTCAGCAAAGGCTAACACTGGGGCATTGGTAAAGCAATGTATGATTTTCTTAAATGAAGAGTCACATGCTTCATCCCATCTTTCAGAAAAAGGCTCACGCTCCTTAAAGTAATGCTGTTTAATATGGTTGTTAAATTTCCGTTTTGTCTGGATCGGTGGCAACACCAGCAGAAGAAACAATATGTCCCACATATTTTACTTGTGGCTGACATAACTGGCACTTATCAATCGAGAGTTTTAAACCACACTCCTCCAGCCGATCCGATACCTTTAAGAGCCGTTCTTCATGCTCTTTGAGGGTTTTCCCAAACACTATTAGATCATCCAAGTAAACAATCACTTGCAATAGATTCATATCTCCCACTGCAGCCTCCATCAAACATTGAAATGTCGCTGGGGCTCCTGTTATCCCCTGTGGCATTCTTTCAAATTGATAAAAACCCAGTGGGCAAATGGAAGCTGTCTTCTCTTTATCTTCCTCTTCCATTGCTATTTGGTAGAATCCTCTTCTCAAATCAAGGACAGAAAACCATTTACTACCAGTCAAGCAGTCAAGAGCATCATCAATGCGTGGCATAGTGTACTGATCTGGGATGTTTCTAGAATTCAAAGTGCGATAATCAATGCACATGTGCACTCGGCCATTCTTCTTTCTAGTTATCACTATGGGAGATGCATATGGTATATGTGATTCTTTAATAATCCAAAATAATACAGCCAACAGTTCTTGCAAGTGGTGGCGGATGTCCTGTATATCAGCTGGAGTGATTTGTCTGGATATTTCTCGAAAAGGCATAGTATCACTGAGCCTGATGTGGTGTTCTACCCCCTTCACCCATGAAGCCGGCATGGGTGAACTGCCAAAATCAAACAAGGAAGGATCCAAAGTATTTGCTGTAGATGTAGATTTCTGAGGTACGGCTACCGTGTCCACAGTGAATACCTGAGCAAGAAGAGTACCCATTGGAATAGATATTCCTTTCTGAGATTCATTCTGCAGGGGTAAGGGGAAATTAGTTACATCGATAGATGATGAAGTCATCAACAAGGACCAATACACTGGCCGGAAGTTTATTGACTTCAGCAGACTCCACTAAAAGTATGCTGTTTTCTAAAGGCTGATGGGGTGTTAACCTACATACTGGATAGATAGTACTACGAGGTGGAAGGTTTAGCGAGCCTGGTCCTAACCATTTCACATGACCGACCACATCTTTAGTTTCTCTACAGTGTGACTCAGCGGGTTGTCTTTTGCCGTTTCACTTAAAGGGGAGTATCTGAAATGACTGAATAGTATTGTGATCAGTAAATTCTTCACAGCTGGCCAGTAAGGTCTTAAGCTTAGGGGTGTTTGTGCCCAAAATGACAAACACAGCATCAGGACTCTTGGGATCAGGACACACCAAAGCCAAAGTGTAACATTTTCTTTAGAACACTGCTTATTAAACGGGAATGCTAAATCTACAGAAATATAACCCCTGTAAGGATAAGTCGAATCACTAAGACCCCAGATAGCAAGGTTGGTAAGTGCCTGTAGTGGAACATGAGATAGGTACTTCTTATACCAGCTCTCAAACACTATGGTGACTCGAGACCCACTGTCAAGCAAGGCTTTGTAGTGTTTCCCTCAATTGTTACTTTAGCAAAAGGAGATGGACCAACTAATCCTTCCAGAATTGCATTGGAATTGTAGTCTCAGCAGAATCTCTTCCACTTTTATTTTTCCACAGAACACTTATCAGTTTGTGGATCACTTTTGGGTTGTTTTTGAGGGAATTGCAATGAGAGGCAATGTGTTCCCCACACCGGTAGCAAAAGAACTCAGATGATTCGCTGTGAAACATGGGCTTCTTACGGTGAGTAGGCTGGTTTTTGCCTTCATTCCATTTAGATTCTCCACGATCCGTGGGACGATGGGCCACAGTCCATACACTGAGCTGCTCATTAAGCTGTTTCATTTGTTTCTGCAAAACTTGAACATCACCTTCTGTTCTGGACTCAGCTGATGGTTTAAGGCTTTTACTTTTTGTCTCACGTTCGATGTCTCTTTTTTTTGTTAACCCATCAAGCTTTGATGTCAAAACTTTGATTTCATTTTTTAACTCCTGAATTTTAGTAGATTCTGACTTCCGTTCTGTTACGGTTTGTACCTGCCTTACAGAAGCATGTAGCTTGTGGCTTCATACTCTTCCTCTTCTCAGAGTTCATTTATCAACTGCAAGAATATGGGAGGTTTCTGTTTTCTCTCCCTAAGATGGAGATGTACTAGCATCAGATCAGATTCTAAGGAGCCCCGGATGAGCTGCTCTAATCTAGCTTGATCCACTCTTGAAGGTGCTATGCCACCTCTCTGCACAACTTTGCGAAGGGATCTCTCCAGCCTCTGCAAAAAATCTGAAATCTCTTCACCAGCCTGTTGGTGTAAATTTCTGAAAGCATAATACAAGTCCTCACCAGATTCAGAAGTGCCAAACACATTTTCCAATGCCTGTAGGTAATTAGAGGGGCTTGCTTCTGAATTATTCAACCTCACTGCCTGAATATTGTCTAGGGCAGGGCCTCTCAAGCTCTCAACAATTCGGGAACTTTTCTCTCGGTCTGAACAGCTACATTCCTCCACCATTAAAAGGGCTTGGTTAAGCCAATGGTCAAAGTTCTCCTCACCTGGCAGTGTGGGAGTTTTTCCTGAGAAAGCTCTCAATCGTCTAAATGTGTTACTTTCACTTGATGGTTTCATAGTTTTCTCCAGCAGATCTCCTACTGCCCTGATAATACTATCAGGGGAGCTACCTGAAACAGTTCCCTGAGGGAAAAAGGCTCTAACATCGTCCATAGTTTTTCCCTCATCTCTCAATAATCTGCTAAGTTTATCAGAAAATTGCTCAGGAGCACTCATCAACTGAGTCAGCAATATTGTTTTCCAGGGTTCACCCTGGGCAGGTCTAATCTCAGGAGGAGTACGTTCTGGGTCTACAGGGTAACGGCACTCACACAGAACCAAGTAGCATTTCAGTTAAGAACAGTACTTATCACCCCTAACCCTAACTCTTCCAAACACCTTCACTGTCTGGACAATATCTTCTATAATAGAGACATCTGCATCAGTTGGTACACCACAAATAATCAGAGCATATGAAGGGTCAACTCCTAGTCCCTTACACCATTCAATCAACTCAGGCTTTAAAAGTTCTAGGGATGTCGCCATAATAACTAAACAGAGAGCGTCAGTAACTGCCAAAATTTAAGGGGAGAAAAAGAAGAAAAGTGAACTATCCCAGCAGTGCCTCCATCTTATATGTAGCACTCCTATCCCACCCTTTATAATAAGAGCACTATGGGTTCGTGAATTAGATTAAAAAACAACTTAGGCAAGTCACAAATCACAGTATATATTTAGGGATTTAAACAAAGAAAATTAGCAATGCAACATAACCATACTTAAAGTCATTTGTGAATAAAGCACATGACAAAAAAATTAATAAAACAATAATTATCACTTTATTCTTTAACAAACTTATTAGAATCAGTAATGGGTCTACTAACTTGAACCTTACTAATACCTCTCACTCAAACAGGTTATGGTCATGACCAACTTAGTAAAACATAGAGAAAAGAAAAAAACGTGGCAGGCCGATGCTTGGGAGCGTTGTGGAGATAGGCTACCTCGCCCCTTCTTTCAGTCAATAGAACAACGGGAAAAAACTTACTCACAGTCACTTCGCAGTCTCGAATCCAGGGTAAAAAAAAAATTAAATTATAATCCACTTAGGTTGCTCGGAAATAGCCTTTGTGATCCACGAATGAACGTATTTTCCCTCAGTGGCAAAAGAAAGTTCGGGAACAACATCTATAATCCGCAGCAAACTTTGGCAATATGCTCCAGACAAAAAAAAACCCCAGAAAAAATAGCTCCATGAAAGTCACTATTTATTTTAAAGTGTCTATTAAACACTGAATCCTGCCACACTGACAGTATTAAATGGTGTAAAGAAACAAACATACAAAAAAGTCCCCGACTCTCTCTTCTCGTCGTCAATCCCCTCACGACAAAGACCCACCCCCATCCAATCACACATATCAAACTTAACAGACCCGGCCCTAAACCAATGCGCTTAAGACATCAATTAAATATGCTTGAGGATAGGGTGCAACTTAAAGGGCCATAACAATACATTCATCCATCCATCAAAAAAAAAAATATATATATATATATATATATATATATATATATATATATATATATATATATATATATGTTAACGTTGCACTTTTGGCTTTGGTTTGTCCTGATATATATCATATATCACCTACAAACAATGTTGTGTTATAAAACATAATATCCAAGCGGGCTACACAGCTATACCTCATTCACTAACTATACCTCATTAAGCTTTAGCTTTTTATAAATCGCTTTTTTTAGGTAAAGGAGCAGATCTGGAGGGTTCATGGGCATAGAGTGTTTGGTGGACTGGATGTCTGGATGCTGTCTCCTTACCACCCTAGCAAGTTACTCAGGTTTGCTGACTGATCTCCAATGAGCTCCCTGACCTGCAGACTATCTATAGCAAGTGTTGCTGAACTAAGGCCAGGGAGACATCAAAGGACCTCAGTCATTTGAACAAAGGACTTTTAACCTCACAGAAGTGCTTTTTATTTCCTTCCAGATTACACACCTAGCACTGTCTCCCTGATCACTTTTGCTGTAGTTTCCCACTCATCTGGAAGCTCTTCCTGAACACCCAAAGCCTGTCAGCTTCTGTCTAAATTCCTCACAACATTCTTCCTTTTTCACCATCCACCAGTTGGTCTTCTTTCCTATCTTTCCTCTCCTCTTCTTCCTGATTACAAGACATCTAATGCTGTCTGATGCTGTCTGTTTACACAGTCTCCAACCACCACTTTGTGGTCACTGATATCTCTCAGATTTCTCATCTACATAGAAAGTAATCTACCTGCGTACTCCTACTTCCACTCTTATAAGTAACTCTATGTTCCTCTCTCTTCTGGAAATTAGTGTTAACGACAGCCAGTTAAATCCGTTTCATAAAGTCCAGTGCCGTCTGCCCTTCTAGGCTCCTTTCTTTAACACCAAACCTGCCCATCACCTCCTCGTCATCTCTGTTCCCTTCACTAACATGCCTGTTGAAGTCTGCTCCAATCACTACTCTCTCCCATCTGTAAGTGAACTGGGATTTCTGGATTTTGCCTCCTTACTACCCTCACAAGTTGCTTAGGTATGCAGACTCCAAATGCCCCGGCCTTTGCGAATACTTGCACCGTCAAAGCCAACATCAAAGTTTGTCGCGACGAACTTTACAAATCTAGTTCTGAATTGTTTGTTTTACAGTTTGACCACACACACACACACACACACACATACACACACACACACACACACATTTATACACACAAAATTTTGTGCAAAAAAAATAAAATAACTAAAATTAACTACAGCAACAACGACCAAATGTGTACATTGTGAGTTCTGCACAAGAGGAATAAAAGACAAAATCAATATCCAAGTTAATGTTATCATTTCATGGGTAACACTGACTATTGTTAAAAGTGCTATACAAATAAAATTAACTGAATCAAATTGAATGTTGGAAAGGATCAGAGTGAAAGTGAGAGTGGAGAAAGGGTCAGCATTGGACAGGGTAGTGGCCAGAAGAGTGGCATTGGACAGGGTAGTGGCTAGATGGTTGATGTCATTTGAGGCTATATCAGGTTTATGAGGAAGTGTCCTGTATTGTAGAGATGTTACCGTGATGACCAATCAGTGAAGCTCAGTACCTTAAGCTCCATCTCAGTACATCTTGGTCCAAAGAAAAGCACCTCCTCTACTTTTACCTCACAAGTCAGACATTTATGGTTCATAGTGTTCACCTGATCTGTCCTCAGAACCATATTAATGCACACAGTAAACACGAATCAAGTACAGGAAAGGTAAGGGAAACAGGAAACAATGAAAAGGAAACAGGAAACAAGGTTCAGGAAACAGGGAAAAGAAAACACAGCAGGAAACAGGGAAAGAAAAACAGGAAACAGACCCTCAAATCCTTTTTATTTGATAAATCGTGATGATACACAGCAATGTGATGAACCACAGCAACCATTAACTACTGTCATTTATCATCTCTCTCTGTCACACACACACACTCACACACACACACACACACACACACACACACACACACACACACACACACACACACAGAAACACACACATACATTTGTTCTCTCTTTCTATTCTTCTACCTTGTTATCCCTGAACCCCTTTTGTTTCTCATTCCGTGGTCTAAGGTTATTTTTTAACTTCACACTGTTCTTTCATTTATTCCACTTATTCTCTTTCTGTACTTCTTCTCCATCTTTTATTTATTTACATCCTTTTCATTCATTCATTCATTCCTCTGTTCATCCTCTTATCCCTCTGCATCATGTTTTTCTCTCATCCCTATTGTCCTATTTGGTTGTTTCTTTTTTTCATCCTAACATCCTTTTATTCTTACTCTACTTGACTTTTTATTAGGGTTGCAAAGGGGTGGAAAATGTCCAGTAAATTTCCAGAAACTTTCCATGGGAACTTCATCTGGGGAATTCTGAAAATATTCCAAGTTGGTAACTCACCGGGAATTTATGGGAATTTATAGGAATTAATTAGAAATTTTGGGAAATTTATATAAACTATCATATAAAACAAATATAAACATTTTGTTTGGACACAAACTGACATGCATTCAGTCTAAGTTGATTGTAGGGGATGGTCTTTATAGACAGGTCTTTATTATTTATCCTAAATGTCTGCTCTGTACAATAGCTTACACAAAACACAATGGAGTTTTAAATATAACTTTAATGTAATATGTAAATGCTTTATTTAAATAATGATGGACATTTTCTGACATTACCTTGTGTGCAGGATGATGATGAAATGATGTGAGTTATGATATGGAGGAATGTACAGTACATTAGGGGGTGTGGCCTCAATATACCTGCAGTAGGTGAAGTGTTATACTGTCTCACATTGTCTATATTGTCTCACATTGTCCATATTGTCTCACATTGTCCATATTGTCTCACATTGTTTATATTGTCTCACATTTTCTATATTGTCTTGTATCAATATCCCTGCAGTAGGTGAAGTGCTGTGTGAGATTGATGAATGTACATTACAGGGTTTGACCTCAATATCAGAATCAGAAGTTTTTTTTACAAGGAATTTGGTTTCAGCTGTTGGTGGCTCTCAAAAGTACAGCCATAAATAACACTATGCATTTAGCTTGGACTATACAAGACAATATAGACAATGTGAGACAATACAGACAATGTGAGACAATATAGACAATTTGAGACAATACAGACAGTGTGAGACAATACAGACAATGTGAGACAATACAGACAATGTGAGACAATATAGACAATTTGAGACAATACAGACGATGTGAGACAATACAGACGATGTGAGACAATACAGATGATGTGATATTATAGACAGTATGAGTATTAAATATGAATACATGACAGGTCAGTTATGTACATAAAGTGTGAGACGTGAATGATGCAAATAACAGTATTGTGTAATATTATGCTTTTGTACAATATACAGCAGCAGTAGTGTGTGTAACAGTAGTGTGTGTAACAGTAGTGTGTGTAATAGTAGTGTGTGTAATAGTAGTGTGTGTAACAGTAGTGTGTGTAACAGTAGTGTGTGTAACAGTAGTGTGTTCATTTTCCTTTCTCTCCTTCTACCCTTATTTGTCTCATTCTGTCACTCTTTCACCAGATTCTGTTCATTCTGTCTTACAGCCCCTTACACTGTACTATTTGTTCCCCTTAAGCATTTCTCTGTCTTAACTCCTTTTCTCATTCTCGTTTCTTCATTCTCCTGTTCCTTCATGCTTGTCCATCCTCTCCTCCCTCTATCCTGTCTTTACCTTACAGCCTTCTTTCATTTCTTCCCTCTTTTTTATTTCATTTTCTTACCATTGTTCTCCCATACATCCCCTTTCCCTTCCCTCCATCCTTCCTTTCTTTATGCCTTCATTATTTCTTTCACTCCTCAATCTTTTCTTTCTTTTTCATCCTCACATCCTTTCATTCTCTCTTTTCATCATTTATAATATTGATCCTGACAGTTTCTTCCTTACATGCATCCCTTATATACTTTTAGGTTTTCTTTTTTCATTCCCCTGCAGCTTTTCTCTGTATCATCCCTCAGGTTTTCTTTCTGTCATCTTTCATTTTATTCCTCTTTGTTTTTTTCCTTCAGGCCTCTGTCCATTCTCTCCTCTTTGATTCCCTTCTGGTTTTCATTCCTACATCTTTCTTTCCTTTACCCTACATTCTAACTTTAGCCTGATTCTACTTTCATCCCTGTACTCTTTCATGCCTTCCCTCCGACCCTTTTATATAAACACACTGAAATTGTGACGTGATCAAGTGTGTTAATGAGTTGATGGGTTAATTGTGAGTTTGTGTATCGTGTGAGTACCGTGTGTGTGTACCGTGTGTGTGTATGTGTTTGTACCGTGTGTGTGCCATGTGTGTATGTACCGTGTGTGTGTCTGTGTGTATGTGTACCATGTGTGTGCACCGGGTATGTGTACCGTGTGTGTATGTGTGTGTGCCATGTGTGTATGTACCGTGTGTGTGTCTGTGTGTATGTGTACCATGTGTGTGTATGTGTGTGTACCATGTATGTGTGTGCACCGGGTATGTGTACCGTGTGTGTATGTGTGTGCACCTTGTGTGTGTGCCGTGGGTGTGTATGTGTGTGTATGTGTTTGTACTGTGTGAGTGTGCCATGTGTGTATGTGTGTGTACCGTGTGTGTCTGTGTGTATGTGTACCATGTGTGTGTGTATGTGTGTGTACCATGTGTGTGTGTGTGTGTGTGTGTGTGTACGTGTTTGTACCGTGTGTGTACCATGTGTGTGTACCGTTTGTCTGTACCATGTGTGTGTATGTGTTTGTACTGTGTGTGTGTGTGTGTGCCACATGTGTATGTGTGTGTACCGTGTGTGTCTGTGTGTATGTGTACCATGTGTGTGTGTGTGTATGTGTACCATGTGTGTGTGTATGTGTGTGTACCGTGTGTGTGTGTGTGTGTGTGTGTGTGTGTACCATGTGTGTGTGTGTGTGTGTGTGTGTGTGTGTGTTTGTACCGTGTGTGTACCACGTGTGTGTACCGTTTGTCTGTACCATGTGTGTGTGTGTGTGCGTACCGTTTGTCTGTACCCCGTGTGTGTTTCCTCATAATCACAAAATCATCATTTTTTATCAGCGCTAGTAAACCCTGAAGTCGAAGAAAAACATCCGCGCGACGCTTTTATCGACCCGGTAATATCACACACACACACACACACACACACACACACACACACACACACACACACACACACACACACACACACACACACACACACACACACACACACACACACACACACACACAGCGCGAGCAGGAAGCTGCAATCACGCGCCCCTCCTCCTTCTCGCAGCGCTCGCTCACATTAACATGCGAGGCGCGTGCCGCCGTTAGCGCCGGGCGATTGGGTTGAGCGGCGCGTGCCCCGGGGGATTCGTCACGAGCGCCGCGGGCAGCGCCGACTGTCACAGCGCGATAATAAAGCACCGGACGAGCGCGCGGAGAGAGAAATCCATCTTAGGGGAGGAGGAGGCGGGGGGAGAAGGATGGGAGGGGGCAATGACAGCGCGAGCTCCGGGAGACTCATCAGCACGCGCAGAGAGAGGAACGGAGAAAAAAAAACCTTGAGCGGCGGATTTATGACTCACGCGCACGGAGAGAGCGCGAGGTGCATAGCGGGCGGGGGGGTGGGGTGGGGGTGTTGGGTGTGGATTAAACGGCTGAGCTGCACTTAACCTTTTCGTAATGGCGCACGAGCTGCTGAAGCGGCAAGGATGCAGCGCGCACTATCCATACTGTCAATTAACGCGCGTGACTGCACCAAACGCTAATGAAATCAATAACAATACTGGTGTGTGTGTGTGTTTATGACAAAGTGTGTGTGTGTGTGTGTGTGTGTGTGTGTGTGTGTGTGTGTGTGTTTATAAGAAAAATTGTGTTTATGAGAGAATGTTTGTGTGTTTATGAGAGAGAGAGAGAGAGAGAGAGAGAGAGAGAGAGAGTGTGTGTGTGTGTGTGTGTGTGTGTGTGTGTTTGAGAGAATGTTTGTGTATTTATGAGTGTGTGTGTGTGTGTGTGTGTGTGTGTGTGTGTGTGTGTGTGCGTGTTTATGAAATGTGTGTGTGTGTGTGTGTGTGTGTGTGTGTGTGTGTGTGCGTGTTTATGAAAGTGTGTGTGTGTGTGTGTGTGTGTGTGTGTTTTCCTCATTAATTATCCAACTAATGACTATAGTGTCTCTTACAGAATAACCTCTACACCAGTATTTACTGAACCTGTAACACTAGCTTGTGTTATTAATGGTAGTTGGTGCTTGTTACTGAACATGTAAAACTATTTAGCTAGTTAGCTACTTTTACTAACTCAATTTCAATTAGCAGCTATAAAACAAAGATTGTTACCGCAGGTTAATGACTTTTATTAAACCTGCAAAAGTGTTAAATGATAAACTTTATCTTACAATAGTTAGAATTAATTAAAACTAAAACTAACTTCATTTAGTTAGTAACTGTAGTGACAGTTTAGCTTGTTGTTATCTATTATCCACTAGCTTTAGTTAGCTTTCAACTTTTTACACAACTGTTTTTTAACCTATTAGATATTAGATGTAAGCCAATGTCTCACATTGGCTTAGATAGTTTATTGCTAGCAACATAAACAGAAAACAGCTATAAATTCTGTATAACAAATTAAATATTTATGGATAGAGATGCAACATTTTAGTTTCCATTACGTTTAAGCTACATTCACTTCATAGTTCCAATACTAAAAAAAAATCAACCAGCACTGATCATGTGTCAGTTAATTATAGGCAAACTGTGCTATTATTCCTATAATTGAAATCCTTAACATAGCCAACACACTCCAGTGTACACATTTTGCTCTCAGGTATGTTAAGTCCTAATCACAAGGTTTAAGAGCATTGGAGCAGTAAAACAGCTTGTAGTGTACAGTGGCAAGTGGTGGCCATGATGACAAACCGTACACTGATTAATGACGAGATTTCATGGCTGAGTCACTAATGGAGCTTTAATTGCTTTTACTTTCTCTCTCTCTGTCTGTCTCTCTCTCTTTCTCTCTCTCTCTCACACACACACACACACACACACACACACACACACACACACACACACACACACACACACACACACACACACACAGTCTCTCTCTCCAATCCAGTCTGTCTCACTTACACTCTCACTGATTTTCTGATCTCTGAACATCAAGCATGAACTTCTGATGCACATTTTGCACTTTGCTAAACAATTAGCAAGTTAACAGCACTTGTTAGCTATCTAATATTAATCTTGATTTTTTTCCTTTATATTACCTTTTTGTTTTATGTTTATGTTCATCCTTCCAAGATGGCGGCGTGGCAGTAGCACGCAGAGGCCACTCCGGATTCAATATGGTGCTATTTATGTTTTATTTACGGTTTTAAGCTCGACTATTGCTACTACATGGACACCAGAGACAGTGGTGTTCATGTATACAACCACCAGGAACTAATAGAGTACAGAAATCATGCAACAACAAACCTGCACGATGATGTACTGGATAGGCTTCGTGACCACGGCTTGCTGCAGAGAGACCAGGAGAGTGGACATTCACCTCATTTAGAGCCGTGAGAAATGCAGCTCTGTTCGGTAAGACTCGTGTTGGTGGTGTGTGTGTTTCCATCAACTCGGAATGGTGCAAGAACTCTGTGCTTGTTTCTACTTACTGCTCATCATCAGTAGAGTTTGTGACTGTTAGATGCAGGCCATTTTATTTACCATGTGAATTTACTACTGTTTACATTGTCAGAGTTTACATTCCTCCTAGCGCTAATGCTAAAGAGGCGCGAAGTGAGTTATACGGAGCTATTAGCGACCTACAGAATGTTCACACTGACGGACTGTTTATCATCCCCGGAGAAATCAACCATGCAAATCGCAAGTCAGTTCTCCCTAAATTCCATCAACATGTGGACTTTGCTATGAGAGGTGAAAACACGCTGGATCTTGATTACACACGGAGCCCCGCCCACACCTTGGCTACTCAGACCACATCTCTGTTATGCTAATTCCAGCATACAGACCAGTTGTCAGACTGATTCTGAAGCAGTTGAAAACCTGGCCAGCTGTTGCAGCCAACTGCGACTCCGTCAACTTGGAGGAGTACACGTCATCAGTGACCAGCTACATCGGCAACTGCATTGATGACGTGATGTCTCCAAGACCATCACCACACACTCCAACCATAAGCCGTGGATGACTGCTAATGTGCGTGCGCTGCTGAGGACTAGAGACCTAGCCTTCAGAAGAGGGGACAGGGCGGCCCTTAGAACAGCAATGGCCAAACTGTCCTGAGCCATCAGTGAAGCAAAGAGCGCACACACAGAGACAATCCACAGCAACTTCCAGGTCAGTGGAGACACCTGGCACATGTGGCAGGGCATACAGGCGATCACAGACTACAACACAGCTTCACCTGCTTGTGATAGTGATGCCTCTCTCCCAGATGCGCTGAACGATTTCTACACTCGGTTTGAAGACCATCTCTCCCCCCGATGACCAGGTAGTCTGTCTGTCCACGGCCAAGGTGAGGAGAACTCTATGCAGAGTTAACCCATGGAAGGCTGCTGGACCAGACAACATTCCTGGCAGGGTGCTCAGAGAATGTGCAGAACTGCTAGCGGATGTCTTTACTGACATCTTCAACATTTCCCTGAGCAGCGCCGTTGTTCCAGCATGCCTCAAGACTACCACCATTGTCCCCGTCCCAAAGAAGCCTACAGTGTCCTGCCTCAATGACTATCTTCCCGTCGCACTCACACCCATCATTATGAAGTGCTTCAAGAAACATGAGGCACCTCAAGATGAGTTTCTTGAAGCACTTCATAACGATGGGTGTGAAGTGCTTGAGAACTCGTCATGAGACACATCAAGACCATGCTACCACCGTCACTGGACCCCCTACAGTTCGCGTATCCTCCAAACCGCTCCACAGACGATGCCATTGCTACAGCCCTCCATTTAGCCCTCACCCACCTGGACAAAAAGACACTTATGTACGAATGCTGTTCATAGACTTTAGTTCAGCATTCAGTACAATCATCCCTCAGCACCTGATTGGGAAGATGAGCCTGCTGGGACTAAACACATCCCTCTGCAACTGGATCCTGGACTTCCTGACTGGGAGACCTCAGTCAGTCCGGATCAGGAACAGCATCTCCAGCACCACCACACTGAACACTGGAGCCCCTCAGGGCTGCATGCTCAGTCCACTGCTTTTCACCTTGCTGACTCACGACATGACTGTGGTGGGTCTCATCAGCAAGAACAATGAGTCAGCATAGAGGGAGGAGGTGCAACATCTAACTACCTGGTGTAGAGCCAATAACCTGTCTCTGAATGTTGATAAAACTATAGTTGACTATAGAAGAGCACAGAGCGACCACTCTCCACTGAACATCGATGTATCATAAGTAGAGATCATCAAGAGCACCAAATTTCTTGGTGTTCAACTAACAGAGAACTCGCCTGGTCACTCAACACCAGCTCCATTACCAAGAAAGCCCTGCAGTGTCTCTACTTCCTGTGAAGGCTAATAGGAGCCCCATACTGAGCAGCTGCATCACTGTCTGGTTTGGGAACTGCACCATCTTGGATCGCAAGACCCTGCAGCGGATAGTGGGGACAGCTGAGAAGATCATTGGGGTCTCTCTTCCGTCTATCATGGACACTTATCCTGCTTGGTGCTGTTCACAAACCAGATTGTGATGCTTCCTGTCATGAGGACTCCCTAGGACATAAAGCTTCCCACCACTCCACTGTCAGAAAACCTGAGGGTGGTGGTAAGGAGACAGCACCCAGACATCCCAGTTCAAACACTCTATGCCCATGAATCCTCCAGATCTGCTCCTTTACCTAAAAAATGCTATTAATTAAAAGCTAAACTAAACAAATGTGTTTTCAGAATGGACTTAAACACTGAGACTGTGTCTGAGTCCCGAACACTAATTGGAAGTATGTTCCCTAACTGTGGGGCTCTGTGAGAAAAATCTCTGCCCCTGCTGTAGGTTTTACTACTAGTACTAAAAAACAACCTGCAACTTTTGATCGAAGGAAGGGTGATATAAAAAAAAATATCACACAGGTACTGTGGTGCAAGACCGTTCGGTGCTTTATAGTTCAACTTTATAGTATAACTTTATAGTTATAATATATTTTATTTGTATAGTGTTTTTATCAATTTACATTTTCTCAAAACAGCTTTATATAAGTATGGAAACAGAATAAAAAGTGAAGTTTAAAATTAAGTTACTATTTATCTCTAATATCTATCCCTAATGAACAAGCCAGAGGCATGACACTTGACAGTAAGTAATGTAAATGATGTACCTTCTGCAACAGTTTGTAGTTGAGTGCAATTGAGCAACCAAGAGCTCCTGAGGAACCAACGGGTCAGCACAATTTTCATAATTATAGGTCATTAATAGTATTTTATAATCAATGTGATACTTGACTGGGAGCCAGTGCAATCAGGATAAAGAGGTGAGGTGATGTTTTCATATCTTCAGGTTCTAGTCTGGACTAACTAAAGCTTGTTTATGCTCCTACTGAAACATACATACAGTAATTACAGTAATTCAACCTAGAGGTA
This sequence comes from Tachysurus fulvidraco, assembly GCF_022655615.1. Lineage (NCBI taxonomy): Eukaryota > Metazoa > Chordata > Actinopteri > Siluriformes > Bagridae > Tachysurus > Tachysurus fulvidraco. The sequence goes on along the minus strand of NC_062521.1, from coordinate 31,333,211 downwards.
AGAAATGCATGAACTAGTGTTTCTTCAACCACTGCTATCTCTGTGCTATGATGAGTATGATGTGAATGATCTCCTCTGCCCAAGCAGAAGCAGAAGCACAGCATGTCATCCAGTGGAACATCTTTCATCCCACCACCTTTAGCTATTCCTCACAGTCTACAGATCATTGTAGGCAATGACATGAACCTTGTACAGTTATCATGTGACTATGGGGTCATTTCTGTCCATCTAAAGGAATACAACCACAAACTATCCAAATGTTTGCTGCTTGCAGAATTGAATGTGCCTTTAAGCATTTATAGAAAAACCATCTGCCTGATCTTCTATGAGTGAAAATTCCCATGATATCAGATCTGACTACTAACATCAATTGCATGTAAACAAAAAAAAACAAAAACAAAAAAACAAAACAACAACTTTGTTTTCACTTATTAAACAAAAGATATCAACAAAATGAGGTTTATCTGATGAAAAGGTTTGTACACCCTGTGCCCTGATAGCTAGTGTTTCTTGTAGCCAGCTATCAGTTTCTGACATGGACTGGAAGAAAGTTCCCCCCAGTCCTCAATGCAGAACTCTTTCAGCTGTGTGATGTTTGAGGGGTTTCTTACATCCACAGTTTCAAGTCACTACACAGGATCTCAATAGGATTTAGATCTGGGATTTGACTTGGTTACTCCAGAATTCTCTGTTTTTTACTGTTCAGTGAGTCCCCTCATAGTGAACACCGTTCCATATGTGGAACACTACCGCTAGGGGCTGAAGCTGCATCAACTTCATTGTAACTTTTAAGCATTAAATCCTCTAAAAACACGAAAAAACTTATGTTTCTAGTAAAGTTTATACTCTCAAGATTTTTTTTAAGCCCACACACAAAGCATAATATGATTCATAGCCGTCATACTATTAGAAAATTTTTTTGGAGTAAACTGACCTAGGTGGCGCTAGACCAGTTTTTCCCTTACATTTAAACGCTTCCCTTTCTTCACTGGGGTAATATTTTCCAAAACAAATATTCCACAAAAATCCCCAAATCCCCAAGTCCAAGGAACTGGAATCTGTAAGCCTTTTAATCCAAAACACTTTGGTCGCCTCGCAAATATTCCGAAAACCTGGAAACAGTGGTGCGCCACCATTTTTGTTTCGGCTCTAACTTCTCATTGGGGGTTTCAAAAATTCTAAATTTCAGATTTATAGCCCAGGGCCTAACGAATCAAACAAGCCCTCACTTGAGCCAATCGGTGCTTGTATTGCAGAGATAGACGGCTGAGAAGCCAATGAGGTCATGACATCATTTTTGGGAACTCTCAGTTGTCTGACAATTACTCCTTCCAATAGCAATGAAATGGTCCGGGACCTCTACAGCTCTTTAGCCAATAAGGAGACGATTCCAACGGTATGCAACATCCCCCGTCTCCGCTGCCTGGATCTGTGCGAAAATCTTGCGCAATGGGTTTATTGCGCAATTCTCGACCTTTTCTCACTCTCACAGCTCAGGGTGTCAGGTTACAGGCCTTTTTTCACACCAGACTTGTAGACAGAGAGGCTCTGTGTATTTTAGGCCTGTGTTAAAGTGTGTGGGAGCTGTATCACTTTATGTTTGTATATAAAATTTCGGGTTTTCGTTTACAGGTTAGTGGATTTACTGGGACATTTTGTTGTGTTTCAAGGTCCAGTTTTGCTTCAGCTTCAATTTTTTACTCTAGAACTTTCTAATAGAATGTAGAATTCATAGAGTGGATTCTATGATGATGATCTGACCAGGTCCTGCTGCATCAAAGCATCTCCAAACCATAACACTTCCACCTCCATGTTTCACAGTTGGTATGAGGTTCTTTTGCTGAAATCCTGTATTTGGCTTACACCAAACATTCCCTCTGTTATGGTGTCCAAATAATTCAGTTTTAGACTCATCTGTCCAAAGCACATTATAGCCAAAGTCTCATCCTTTGTCTCTGCTCTTTCACAAACTTCAGTCTGACCGCATGTTTTTCTTAGACAGTAAAGGTTTCCTCATTCACACCTTACATGATCATTAAAGTTGTAGCAGGAGCTTGCTGTAGGTTCTGTGATGAGAGAAATGTCCCTTTAACACCAACAACATGTTCTAGTCTATCAAGTAAAAAGCTTGGTCAATGGTATCAAAGCTGCACTAAGATCAAGTAACACCAGTAAAGAGACACAACCCTGATCTGAGACCAGTAACAGGACATTTACAACTTTAACCAGCGCTGTCTCTGTGCTATGATGAGGCCTAAATCCTGACTGATACATGTCATGAATATTATTCCTATGTAGGTCTGAACATAACTGCTGAGCTACAACCTTTTATAGGATCTTGGAGATAAAGGGGAGGTTTGATGTTGGCCTACAGTTGGACAGCTGGCTTGGGTCGAGGTCAGGTTTTTTAATCAAAGGTTTGATAACTGCTAGTTTAAATGATTTCAGTGCAAACCAGAGCTAAGGGAAGAATTTATTATCTTTAGAATGGGTTGGAAAGCTACTGGTAGTATCTGTTTAAAGTAACATGTGGGTCAGAGATCCAGTATGCAGGTTGATAATTTTAATAATTTTGAACAACTGATTATAAATTATTTTGCAATGTTTTTATATCCTTTACCAGACTCGTAAACATCAACAATCTTCTTTCTGAAGGCATCAGAGAGCTCTTTGGATATCACCATTGTGAAAACTCTGACTTCAACAATTAAGAGCAAACCAAACTAAATATCAATTCGATTCAATTTCTTTGTATAGCGCTTTTAATAATTTCCCATTGTCTCAAAGCAATTTTACAGAAGTATGGAAACAGAAGACAGTGAAAAAGAAATAAATATATAATAATATTAATAAAAAAGAATAATAAATAATGAATATCCATCCATCCATCCATCCATCCATTTTCTACCGCTTATCCGGGGCCGGGTCGCGGGGGCAGCAGTCTAAGCAGGGACACCCAGACTTCCCTCTCCCCAGACACTTCCGGTGGAATACCGAGGCGTTCCCAGGCCAGCCGAGAGACATAATCCCTCCAGCGTGTCCTAGGTCTTCCCCGGGGCCTCCTCCCGGTTGGACATGCCCGGAACACCTCCCCAGGGAGGTGTACAAGAGGCATCCGAAACAGATGCCCGAGCCACCTCAGCTGACCCCTCTCAATGTGGAGGAGCAGCGGCTCTACTCTGAGCTCCTCCCGAGTGACTGAGCACCTCACCCTATCTCTAAGGGTGCGCCCAGCCACCCTGCGGAGGAAACTCATTTTGGCCGCCTGTATCCGGGATCTTGTCCTTTCGGTCATGACCCAAAGCTCATGACCATAGTTGAGGGTAGGAACGTAGATCGACTGGTAAATAGAGAGCTTCGCCTTGCGGCTCAGCTCTTTCTTCACCACAACAGATCGGTATATCGACCGCATCACTGCAGAAGATATACCGATCCACCTGTCGATCTCCCGCTCCATCCTTCCCTCACTCATGAACAGGACCCCAAGATACTTAAAATCCTCCACTTGAGGCAGGAGCTCTCCACCAACCTGAAGGGGGCAAGCCACCCTTTTCCGACTGAGAACCATGGCCTCGGACTTGGAGGTGCTGATTCTCATCCCCGCCGCTTCACACTCGGCTGCAAACCGTCCCAGTGCATGCTGAAGGTCCTGATTTGAAGAAGCAAGCCAATAGGACAACATCATCTGCAAAAAGCAGAGACGAAATCCCGTGGTCCCCAAACCGGACTCCCTCCGGCCCCTGACTGCGCCTAGAAATCCTGTCCATATAAATAATGAACAGGACCAGTGACAAAGGGCCGGCAATGCGAACCAAACTCCTGCTCCGTTCATATATGGACCGGACAACACTTAGCAAAGGGCCCCGAACCGCATACTCCCAGAGAACCCCCCACAGGTCACCACCAGGGACACAGTCAAATGCCTTCTCCAGATCCACAAAACACATGTGGACTGGTTGGGCAAACTCCCATGAACCCTCCAGCAACCTGGTGAGGGTATAGAAATGGTCCAGTGTTCCACGACCAGGACGAAACCCGCATTGTTCCTCCTGAATCCAAGGTTCGACTATCGGCTGAATTCTCCTCTCCAGTACCCTGGCATAGACTTTTCCGGGGAGGCTGAGGAGTGTGATCCCCCTGTAATCGGAACACACCCTCCGGTCCCCCTTCTTAAACAGAGGGACCACCACCCCAGTCTGCCAGTCCAGAGGCACTGTCCCCAACCGCCACGTGATGTTGCAGAGGTGTGTCAACCATGACAGTCCCACAACATCCAGAGACTTAAGGTACTCAGGGCGGATCTCATCCTCAGCTTGGGGGATCGACGAGTCCACAACCAAGCCCTCTGCCTCTGCTTCCTCAATGGAAGACATGTTGGTGGGGTTGAGGAGATCCTCGAAGTACTCCTTCCACCGTCCGAGGATGTCACCAGTCGAAGTCAGCAGATTCCCACTCCCACTGTAAACAGTGTGTGCAGGGCACTGCTTCCCCCTCCTGAAGT